>NW_027468917.1:900000-1185000 GCF_051014615.1 Bombus vancouverensis nearcticus | reverse complement strand
CTATAAAATTTTGTATGTTTGTTTAGGCTGTTAATCTAGAGGCTGGAGTACAAAGAAGTGGCACAATGATGTGGGCTGATGACATTTATAATTATCAAGGAATGACCCCTACATTCGCTCAGGTATATATCGTTGACTATAATGTATTTAACATATATGATTGTTAGAATATTAATGATTAATTTTTAATTCTATCAGAATTTTAATGAAACTGTCCCTTGGGAAGGAAGAACTGATACCTTGATATCACGGTTTGTACATCCTATATGTACGACAAATTTTAGAACATTATATAACGAAGAACCAGATGGTCGTGGCCATGTGATGTGAATAAAAGGACTTGAATTTGATGATATTTTTATAATGTTAGATAACATAACTAAGTATCTTCACAGTAAGATAGGATGACATGGTTTACATGATCTTAATGTTGTTCACTTGAGTGATGATATTATAAGGAAAAGTGTAATATCACAGGTAGGATGATTCATAATTTAGAACTACTAACTCATGTATGTATTAAAAATTAAAGAAATATATTAAATTTTATAGGATATTTATGTTTAGTAACCAGTAATTCAGAGATTGGTATTCATGGTTACTATAACGAGGCTGTAGAAACGCACCCTTTCTTCTTTGCAAATGGTCCTGTATTTATGTCTAAGCCGAAACTGGAACCTCTGAATAATTTATATTTATTCTTGTCATTTTCTAAAATACTTATCTACAGTATACCATAAGGAATGATACCGTATCACACCTAATCAAGTGCCTTAAGAAACATCAACAGGATATCACAGTAATCCCTTATCGACTGATATGTAAGTAAAAGTTATGTGTCATTGTTATACACAGTTATGTGTTAGTGTTATACACAGTTATTTATCATTTTCTATTAATTCAGTTGTAGCCACTACAATATCTATGACACTGGTAGTAATTATAAGAACAATAATGATGTTCTATAAGGGGAAATGATGATTAGGAGCAAAAAGTTACAGGTAAGTCAAAGTATATGTTATTTGCCATTTGAAAAGAAAGTTACTAACTTAGAATTTTTTGATAAATAATAATTGTGCAAAATATATTGGATTTCAAATTTGTCAAAAATTGAAATTTAAGAAGCATTGTAATAATATAACATTAATATTTTGATTTTTCAGGAGATATCATGCGGTGGATGGATAATATGTAAAAAATATTAAGCAGTATATGAATTTTCATATTGCGTAGAGATAACAAAATGAATTTTAAAAAATGTCGACATGGTAATAAGAAATAGCATCATGACAAAGAATATATAACCACAGTTTCATTTTTTATAAATAAAAATTTGTTGTTCCAGATTTTGAAATATAGTGACTCGTTTAATTAGTATCTTAATATCTTCAAATAATTATTATTTTAGAATCAATTGTAATTGTATCATACGTACTTTTGAATTCGTGCAAGAACATATGTAATTTTGAAGTAGTTATTATTAGGAAATTGTTAGACGCGAACAGTATGCGAAAAGTTAGTATGCAGTGTAATAATTATCAATCAAAACACAAGAATTAAATTCTTGAGGAAAAAATTTCCGGAATTTCTTATTTACATGATTATAAAGAAATCCATAATAAAAAGGAGCTGCTTTCTAATACTTCTCTTCCTTATAATGCCTACGTTAATAATAACGAGGTTCGACTTTTTGTTTTTAGAGGGATACTGGAAAATTTGAAAGTACAGTACCATTGGGAAGAAAATCACGATATTGAAAACGATATTTGCAAGTAAATTTCCAAAAAATCTGTTTTCAAATTTTCGCTTTCTATTTCACATTAAAAGAAAGGGCTGCCTTCTTTTTCTGCAAGACAAAACAAACATTCTGAATCTCGTATCAATGAATGATGTCAATAAGTTATTTTTCTTTTCAGATTGAACAATATTTCAGATTTATTCATAATTTCATACTACGCGAAGAATAGACTTTCATAGGTATATAAAGGAAATATTAAGTATAGGAAAACTCTTTTTCGTTGTAGGTGACATATGCTTCACGGTTGAATACATGTATTTTTGAACACATATAAATGAAAAAGTACTCTTATGGAGAAAAAGAATTGATACCTTCGATTGACATTAGATAATCTATATAAACTTATGAACAATCACTATCAGTTTGTATTTTAGGTGCACACGCAGATTTGTTGGAGTTCTTATAAAATGTACTTCCTGTACGAACGTTTTATTCTTTCAAATTTTACGATACTATGTCTCATATAATAACTATATGGATTAAACGTAATATAAATGATCCGAAAATAGACTCGAACGACATTAATTGTCTTTCTATTTATACCAATATCGAAAATACAAGTAAAGCTGGAGCAATAGTATGCAAGAATGGACTATTTATTATTTTAAACCAAATCATAGCATATTCAGAATGCACAGTATTATCATGAAATGTAAATGAATCAGTTGTAAACGAACGATTTTACTGTAAAATCATTGCCTCCTTTTTTTCATCTGAAATATAGCAGCAATGAGTACATTCTTTTAATATATAATAAAACGAGATATCTTTATAAAGTTACATATGTCATCACTGGTAACTGTTATCTCGTATGACACCAAATATACCGTTAGTATGGAATGATATTTTTATGAAGATATACTTTAATGATAGATTTTATGAATGAAACGTTATATAAGAAAAATTATCTCTTGTTATTCTATGAAGTGTAGTAGATAATGAAGATTAATTTTACGAAGTATTAGAGCAAAAGAGAATTAAAAAATTAAAAAGATCTAAATAAGATTGTTCGTGTGGCTTAATTATCTCAATTCTGGTACACCACTTGTTACATTCTAACTAATTAGCGCTAAACAATAACTTGCAAATATTAAAGATATTAACACCTTAATATTAACACCTAAAGGTTTTCAGGAAATTTTATAATATTTGATTATTGTATATCTAGTCATTGATTGATAAAATTTCTTGTATAAGCATAGATCGAGGTTGACGTCATACGCAGATTGCATATCATTGACAGGTATCGTTTTAATTTATTTTATGGCTAGAATCATTTGAATATCATACGAATAATTATTTCCATTCGAACGATTAATAAATCACGTACCTATAAAAGATATATTATGAAAAAGACGTGACGAAACAAAAAAATATTGGAAATTCCGTTGTCATTAGATCAATTATTTTTGCAATGATTTTTATTTCCATGTAATTACATATGAAATGAGTAATTCATTAACATCTCCTCGAATCGAATATAATTCGTTACACTTCACAACGATTCAAATAATGGACGGGAAATATATAATAAGTTTCCTGTCCTTGCGTTAAAATAGTACTGTACAAATCAGATGATACAGGAAATACCCAAAAAACCCAATTACATCCACATTGCATGACAGCACACTTGCAATGGATTTTTGTGATTTCAATGTCACAGACAATGACACAACTAATCAGAACACGTTCGAGGCTATAGACATTGAAATTACCGCGTGTTTAATACGTTTAAAGCATAAATCTAAATTTCACGCGATTATTTCTTTGTACATTGTGAAACTCTTAAATTATCTTAATCGAATAAATAATCCTAATGTAATAAAACATCTTGAAATAGACCTAGATATCTGAAACAGAAACTCGAAGGATAAGAAATCCTAAAAGGTACTAATCCTAAAATAACAAACTCCTAAATAATAAACAAGTGATAAAACCTGTTATAAATAATAAAGCTTACCTGGAATAATCAAATCCTAACTAATCGAAAATAAAATAAGGCAAGCAATTCTTAATCTTTCAAGTAATTTTTCCGAAAACACAGAAAGATAGAGAAATTAAAAAGACGCAGCACAAATTGCAGCACAATGAAAGTTTCAGAGCGATGAATACGATCGTATTAAACTAAATAATTTTCAAAAGTGAAATTACACTGAAACGTATATCGATGATATTTGTCATTTCTACGATCTGTTTCGCTTGATCGTGCTTCTTTTCTAATGTAAATTCAATTTATAATACGAACTAAGTTTCCTTTATTATTATTAGTCCTGCGTCTTTTTAATTCGTCACTTCTTTTATTTCAGAACAATGACGGGCTCCAAGATGCTGTTCGAATGTTTGGCGTTAATTGCTTTTCTGCATCCATTAGTTCACGTTTGTACTTCGAGTAGTACAGCTCAAGGTTTGTACTTCGAGTTGTCTTTTTCCATGCACTTCAAATTCCAATACGATCTGGTCACGTGGCCTTCGTACAATTTCGAAATTTTACCTGTTTGGTAATCGTCAATGAAAAAAGAAGTTATCCGTGACCTCAACACATTGAAACAATTTTTATGATTTTTTATTTGCCGGTTGGTCAGCAAGTTAATGGAAAAATTTCACTTAACTATTCGCGTTAATTTCTTCGGTTTAACTTTTGGGAAATGCTTCGTTAGCTTCGGGAATATTCCAACGATTCGTTTTACGTACAAAATAAGCATGATAAATATTACATCACGGTAATGAAAACTATTGGCGTGATACCTAAGAGAAAGATGCAGAGACATTCTTAGAATTTCTAATGACACCTTTATAGATTTCTCGTTTAATATCGCTACTACATTTGAATCACTTTTACCTAACGGTGTCACATAGTCTCGTTGGAAATTTGTCAAATTCCTTAAAATGATCACTGAAAATTTTCCTAAATTTCCAAGAATTTATTTATCACGAGGTAAAGAAAATGTGTATTAGAAAGATGAGATCGAAGGTTTACCATTTTTTCAATTATGGCGAACGCAATATGTAATCAATGAAAATTTTATATTTTTATATATAATAATTTTATATTTTTTATATTTTCACGTTGAAAGTTTCTTCAGATAATTATTATCCAGATGATGACTAACTCTTACGAATTAATGCGTGTCTGTAGGATAATCCGGTAGACTTGATCCGCTTTTTATATCGAAAGTTGAGCAATCGGTGACGCGTTCTTATACACCGAACCGCGAAAAGCAAAATTTCATATGATCTCACCAATTTCGGATGTCAGTCAAATCAGTCAAATAATAAGTTCGCGTTAATATACACGTTCGATTTTTGAAAAGCTTGTTCAATTTAATAAGAGTCTTGGTAACAGGCTTATGTTTTTAGACCTAATTGGTTGTTTTCATTTACAAGTACCTCGTGTTAAAGTACTCATAAAATGACATTAAAATTAGAAAACTAATAACTGAAAGATTATCATTTCTCCTCTGTGGTAGTTTACATATAACATAATGCAACTAACATGTCACGATTAATGCAAAATAAATAAATTACTAATATAGACATTTTTTTAGTAATTTGTATAATCGTGACACGAATTGAACTTTCTAAAGGCAAATATTAAAGGAAACATGGAATTGATGCCAAATTTATCACAAATATTATTTATACTACTTATTTGCGCAGTTTGAAGCGAATCAAATTGATGAAGGTTTCTTTGTTACATGTTAATTTACATTTTAAAAGACATAACAGGCACGCTAATTAGTTTGCTTAAGATACTTTCGAGATACCAAGTTAGACGCGTTTCCATGAAATCATATCAATTTTACGATGATATTTTTCTATCAAGCATGCAATTATAACCGTATCGTTGATTAGTGCATACAATTATCCATGTACATTCGTCTTTCCGAGTACCGCGCTTCAATATTGCTAATTTCAAATTCGTACATTAATGTTCGTAAATGCTTGAAAATGCTATATAACTGTATCAGCTTCTGCTAAAAACATTTTATAGTAAAATCTCTATAAATTTGTAATATTTTTTAGACAATTTGAATTCATTATATTATACATCATACATTCTAGTCATTTCTAATTAAGTTACTTTTGCGATGTTTAATTACATTTTATGTATATTCTTATAACTCTCTCTGTTACGGCGCGTACGATGGTCCGTGCGCCGTCTGAAACTTTATACTATATACTGATCTACTACATACTATATCCTATAAACTGAATCCTTTGACGTAATCTTAATAGCTTGAAGGAATCTCTAACCCTGTAAGTGTTTTCGGTTTATGGATGGTCCTTAGAACAATGCTTAGGTTTATTGCGCACTCTTACAAATAACGGAGAAAGCGGGTAGTTATTTTTCCAATAAACAATGTCACCCACGAGCCACGTTGGTAGGAGGCTTCCTCCTCCTATCTTCATTCATTAACGTTGGCTATAATCAATGGGCACCCTCACTTTCCTAACGAAAAGTGTGAACAACGAATCCGCGTTCTTCGTTCAGAAAGCACACCCACACTGAGATTTCCTCTCGTGGCGGCACACGAGAACGCAAATCTCACCACTCGAAACCAACTAGTGTCGGACGACGGCAACGCAGTGGTTAGCGCCATAGAGTACAAACGTTCGGATCCCGGATTCAAATCCCGGCGCCTCGTACTTTTCCAAAGTCCGATTTTTCTTCCACGACATCTAAATAAGAAGGAAATACAGCAGTACTACACCCCGGCAAGCGACATCTACAGCCAGCAGGCTACAATTATCACGGATATATGAAGGAAGACGGAGAAAAAGAAGAAAAAAAGTGTGTTTCGTCCAGAGCCTGCTAGTGGACTCATCAGTAAGGCTTACCTAGCAGGCTCATGCCTTAGATACAATGGAAGGAGGGGGAAACAAAGCTATGTACATGGCAGAGACATTGAAGACGGATTCCTCCCTCCCACGGCCGGACACTGTATCCAAGGCCGGTCGGATCTCCTACCCTCTCTTGCGACGTATCCCAGTGGAGCGGCCCCACTCTTAATCTAGTTTGGTGGGAAAGGTTCGCGTACACACCGTGTGTAAGAACTATTAAAAACCACACAGTGTATCGCGACTACCTTTCTACTACTTAACCCAAGTCCTATATTATCAGTCTTTGGTCCGAGGCGGCTCCTGTCACGTAAAGTTGGTACTTGGGTGGTAGTAAGAAGGCTGAGTCGTAACCCAACTACTTATTTTCCTTTATAAAACTTTATTATAAACACCTACAAAATAACATCGAACCGGAGAATAGGGGTTGTATGAGTACAGCAACTAGAAGAGGAACAAGAACTGCCCGAGCTGGGTGAAGTTTCGGTTTATATACGTTTTGGTTTTAGGATGTTGAGGGGATAGGTGTAGGTTATGATGTAGAAAAGTGTCTGAAGGTCGGGGGTCCATATCCTATCTCTGATGTGGACTTTGGTGCATCACAGCCTTGGTGTATGCTATGATGATAAGGTGGTGATGTATCCAAAAGTGTCCAAAGGTCGGGGGTCCATATCCTATCTCTGATGTGGACTAAGGTGCGTCACAGTCTTGGTGTATGCTATGATGATAAGGTGGTGATGTGTCCAAAAGTGTTCGAAAGTCGACCGTCGATGTATTATCACTGATGTAGGTTGAGATGTGATTGATGTCACATACCCCCCTCTTTAGATTGATTTTGGTCCTCCAAAATCTTAGTGTTTCCTCAGTATGGAGCGATGGAATTGGACTCTGACTGGCTCGACTTGTACTTGTTCTTCTTCGTCGTGGTATATGCTTTTGCTATTTCAACCTGTGAAGGTTGTTGGCTGGTTAAATTTCGACTACGATTAATAGGGATAATTTGCTAAGTTTGACGAAATGCCGCAGTATCACGCGTTGAATCTTTTGTAGACTTTCTAACAGCCTGTGATATAGAATGAGTTAGTGGTCTTTGAGTAATGGTTTTATACTATCTTGTTGTTTCTTTATAGTTTGATTGTTATCCAGTTGTTCCTTTGATACTTGCATTTCTTTGTTTTGTTTAGCAACTTCTAAAGCCTTTTCAGCATCTACAACTGGTTCTTTTTCCATGCATGTAATTTCTTCTTCGACCAGTACAACTGTGCTTTCCTCTATAGTTCGTGTTTTTGTGTCATTTAGTAAACTTTTCAATTCAATTTCCACAGTATCTGGAGCTTTGGATACCGACTGACTGTCATCTTCTGCATTTTCAATGCCCCAATCATCAAAGATATCCTGAATGACACTTCTTTTGTTAGTTATGCGCACTTTATCTGCTTCACTTATAGATTTATTCCTTCCTTCTGTATTAGCAACATGTATAAGTACGACAATTTTATTATGAATAATTTTCTTTTCTACATTAATTTTATGTGAACTATCAAAAGATCAATCTTGCCATTTCCATTTGTTGTTTCTTGTTATTCTTTTCTTTAATATCAATGTCATCTGCAGTTTCTAGATCACTAATTACTCCTGAGGTAATAGGAGTTATAGAATCGTTTCTTGTCTTTGTATGATTTAATATGTCATAATTGTATTTCTGGCTACAATTTTCAGAAACTTCTTGAGCCACAATTTCTGTTGAAATTACTTCTATAATTGTTCCATCACTTTCTCGTGCTTAACCTATCGAATTAAATTCTTCATTTACAATTTCAGCGTTCTTCATTCGTCTTTGTTCTGCAGAAACATTTTTTTTTCTTCATTGGAATTTACAACAGCATCCTTTTCATGTACAGTTAAAACAATATTTTCTTCTGTACTTTCATTCATATCATTAATATATAATAGTTTCTACAGTCAGTACCATTACTTCTGAACTACTATCAACTAGTTTAGACAAATCTGTGTCTGTATCCGTGAGATGCAATGTTTGGGCTTTATCATCAAAAGTTTCACCAAGTGTTTTAATTAATGCTTGACACTGAGCATTAGTAACACTAACTGTATCTATATTTAACACTGTACAAACGTTGTGTTTCTCAATGTTTTGTTCACCCTCATTTGTATTAAATATTTCAACATCGTTCGTACTTTCTTTATCTAAAGATGTGTCACCTGCATATCTTGAATGATCTCCAATCTCAGTTGTATTCTCTGCTTGCTCTTCTTGAAATTTCTCATCTTTTTTTTTTATATTGATCATCAATTTGTGGGTCCTTATTTATTATTTCTTGTTCTACTTCATTAATCGCAGCGTTCTTTATGCTCTCTGTCTCACTACTTTCCTTACTTTAAAAATTTTTTTTTGTTTTTATTTAAATCTGTTACATCACATTTATTTACTACTAAACCATCTTGAATTGTATTATCTGTACATTCCTGTGACTTATTTTTTTTTTTTGATTTTCTGGAATATCATGCACATTCTTTATAATATCAGTCGTTGATTCTGATATTAATGAAGAAGATACATCTACTTTTATCGATGATTCTACTTTATTAATGTCACTGTGCACTTCATCTAGTTGTTCCATAGTAAAACATCAAGATTGTTACAATTACTTAAGAAGTCATGGATTGTTATTTAAATATTTACTGCACTTTTCCATCAATGTAACCCTTTATGGCAGTTTGACATTCTACAGAACACCAATGCTGTATCAGTTTATATTTTTCTTCATCATGAAGTTTTATTATATCACCTAATTCTTCCTGATGTTTTTTTTCTTTTTTTTTAATTTTCAAATAAGAGTGTGTTTTCTATGTGAATCTTTTAATTCTTGGTTCGCCTCGAGTAAGCGATTATTAACATCTTTGGAAAGTTTTTGGACGTTTTCCAGTTCTTTTCTAAGAAAATTATTTTGTTCGTTCATATCTTTTACTTTACTAAAATCCAGTTTCAATTTATTAGTTTCTTCTTCATATTTATATCCAAAATCACCCATTTTTTCATATTCACCCTTTAGTTCGTCTAGTTCACATTGAAGGGCAGATTATTTGTCCTTGTGGTTCAAGAACTACATTTTATCTCTTTTGCATCTTTAGCTCCAGCTTCACGTTCCTCCATTGAATTACTAACACATGAATTAAGTTTGGCCTTTTTTTTTGTTCCAGCAAGTCAACTTCATATTTGTGACTTATGTTATTTCTTCTAATTTTATTGTTAGTTCTTCAATTTGTATTCCAAAAGATTGAACTCTTTTTACGTGCGTGTGTGTTTTTCTTTTTTTTGTAACTCGTCGAGTTGCAATTCTAATTTTTGCACTTCCTCCTTCATGTCTTCTATGTGCTTCTCGAACTCTTGTGTCGTCCTGTCTTTGTCGGAACATTCTACTTGAAGATCAGCGAGTTGATGCTCGGGATCGTAATTCAATTTTTGGTCGTTAGCAGTAATAAGCTCACGTAACTTCACTTTTGAACTTGATCTTGTTTGGTCTTGATTGTGTTTTCGTGGTGCTTGTGGTGTTCTAAAAGTAATCGTCACGTCGCTTGCATTTTTAGTGCACATTGATACACTGCACTCTGCAGTTCTCCTATTTTCAAACTTGCTTCATTTAAGGCAACTTTATGAATTTCCAATTGATGCTTTAACATTTGATGTAAGTCTTCTATTGCTGTTTCACGTTCTTTCAACTGTTCATTAAATTCGTTGTTTAGCATATCCACTCGAGAAATTCCGAGTTCTTGAGCATCGTTTCTTCTTTTAGAAATTTGGCTTATTTTCTCTCATCTGCTGCTACATGTTGCTGTCATTTTATCAACTTCTTTCTTCTTTTTTTTTTTTGAACTTAAAATCTTGATTTAAGGTTTGTGTTTCACTATATGATTTATTATTATTAACTAGTTCAACATTATTTTCAGTAGATTTTTTTTTCGCGTGATTTTTATACTTATTTAAATAGTTTAACATAAGCAAATGCATCGTACGTCAGATATACCATTTTTAATAAATTGTCGCCTTTACAACTCGAGTTACCTCTGAACGAGTCGCATGATTGATCAATAAGCCATGAGTAATTATGCAAATTCAGTTTTTTTTCATCTATCTATCTGAATATTATAACAAAGACTTTACATTGAATATTTTATTAAAATTGTAAGTTTTTCATAAACGCTTCAAAATCCACAGTCTATTGATCAACTCCTCTATCCTTTCTCTTTCTCCCCACTAAAATAGATAAATTCCTAATGTAGTTTGTGGATAATATTTTTTTTTTTTTTTCTAAAGCAAATCACATTTATCATCTGATATATTTTTTGAAATAATTTCTGTCTGTACATTTTCTTCTTTTCCCTTACTCCTCTTTCTCTTTCTAATGAATTCTTTTTATTCCGTAAAATAGTTTTTGTATATTCAATTTTGTTAAGTGCAATCCTTATTTCTGATAACTTACTTTTATTAGATAATTCTTGTGAATCTTCTACTACATCTTCCATATCATTTTGAGTGCGGCTTCTACCTTCAGTAAATTTAATATCTTGAACCGTATCATTAATTTCAATAGCTCTTTCGGTATCAAGTAAATCGCACTTATTATTTAATATACCTTTTGAATTGACTTCTGTCTCTGCAGTTTCTTCTTTTGTATCTTCTTCGAGTTTTCTTTGTTCTTCTAATCCACCCTTCTCATTTTGTAGGATCTTCCTTGTATCTTCATCTTTTTTAACTTCGACTTTATCCGATCTCCCAGGTCTGCCTCTATGTTTCGCTTCATCAGTTGCTATTACACCCGTTACTGCATTATCATTTTCTACAGATTTATACCTATCGCTATCACTAGCTGTGTTCGTTAAAAGAACTTCCCTTCGTTGACGAGTATCAGTTGTTTCGTTTTCACTATCTGAAATTGATTTTTGTTTAACACCTCTTTTTTCTTCTTTGGCAAATTTATTTTCTACATTTTCCGATGCCTTTTGTTTATTAATTATTTCAGACTTGTCTTCGATTAATTTCGTCTTTAAAGCGCTCCGCAAAATTTTATTTGTGTTTGATTGTCTGGTTTGATTATAAACAATTTCTTCACATTTTGGCGAAGTAGCAGGCTTTGCAGCAACATTATAACGACTGCTCCGTTTACTACTATCTAACATAGATGGAGATGGATTCTTGTCATCTTTATTCTCTGAAGACTTCTCTTGTGTATTAGCATCTAAATTTCTCGACATAAGATCTGCTGAAGTTTTTGATTCTGTAGTGTCACACGCATTTTTCGCTGTCATCATTTGGTCTTCTTCTATAAGCAAATGTTCATTATTGTAAGCATTATCTCTTGCTTTTTGTATGGATTCTAATGATATATTTTGTTCAACGTTGTCTATTGATTTTGTATCATTTTCAGCAGTTGATTTACTAACTGCTTCTAATTCCTTCGTTTCAATTTGGTTTTCTTTATTTGTATCGCCGTCCAAAATATTTCTCATTGAAATATTGTCCTTCTTGTTATGATCTTTTTCTGCTTCTCCTAAACTTTTACTTTTTTCGTCAAACCATTCTTGTAAATTTTGAGTATCTTGTGACAAAGATGGTGACAAATCATTATACAATACTGCAATATCTTCTTTCCTTCGTTTCACAGACTCTTTCTGGTATTCTGTTGAGCTATTGACATCAAACATTAAGTCTGTTTTAATGAAAATATAATCCTGTGAAGCGGTGTCAATTGATACTTTCTTTTCATAAGAATTTTCTACATTAGACTGCAATTCTTTTGAAAATTCTTTCAAAACCATTTCTTCATTTCCTACAGTAACGTCTGTTTTCTCCAAGCTTTTGTTCAAAGTATTAGAAACTAAACTACCCTGATAACTCCGACTAGTCGCTGCTTTAATAGTCTCCTTTAACAGTTTTCTTAACTTGATTTCGTTCTGCTTCTGCATAGCGTCTAGTATGGCCCGAATACTTGGATCCACACCAGTAGCTATAGGGCTAACAGAAGATGTGTCTTCTGATTTTTTGCTCATAGTGGTTATTGTACTGTTGTTGGAGTCTGTACTAGCGAAGCTATTGCGACGAGTACGATAATATTTAAAAGAATCCAGTTCTTTACCTGAATATTCTTCTTTTCGTGACCAGTTTCAGTTTTGGTGATGACCGTAGTCCGCTTTCCGTAGAAGTCGTTTTCACGCAAAGTGAGCTGATCTGCAGTCGATCGCATCCGAAATGCGTAATTTCGTTTTCTTGAAGTTGATGGATCCTGGCACGGATCGCCAAAATGTCACGTAAAATGGATACTTGGGTTGCGAGAGAAAAGAAAGCTGAGTCGTAGCCCAACTATTAATTCTCTTTTATCGAACTTTATTATGACTTTGGCACTTACAGTAGAATAACGTTGAACAGAGAAAGGGGTGTTGTACAAGAACAGCAACTAGAACGAGAACTCCCCGGGCTGGGTGAAGTCTCGGCTTATATACACCCTGGCTTGGGGATGTTGGGGGGTTTGGTGTGGATTCCAAGGAGTCCGAAAGTCGGGGTTGGGGCCTTATCTCTGATGGGGACTAAGATGCGTCGCGGCGTTGGCGTCCGACAGTCGGGAGTCGATGTCTTTTCTCTGAGAGGTAATTGGTGTCACACGGTCAACGGGACGAACTCTCCATCTAACAAAGGCATTAAGTAATCCTATAGCTCTCCTTAAAAGAAAGATTTGTAGCGGCACATGGCAGTAAACATTCCAACGGTTTCTGTCCCGTAGCTCGCCACACGCAGATCCTATTCTCCGGGCAGGATGTTTACCAGATATCGACGCGTCTCCACAGTACGTGATCGGCTAGCCCGAGGACCGTCATAAACACTAATATCTAGTTACCTAAAATCCTTCAACAGATACACAGTCTTTGTCCCAGTTACGGGAAGACAGGAGAGACCTATTTTTCCACGAACGACGCCTCCAACTAGCAACACTCCCTCAAGGGCGGCTAGCATCCTTTTCTAACTACCGATATGGAGATTGGCCAATTAGCAGCAGCGTCAATTTCCCTTACTTTCCGAACGTAGGATGTCCCCGACGAATCCGATGATCTCGTGTCCTTAGACACACCCCGTCATATTTTTCCTCTGGGGTATCACCGGTTCGGAAAGTCTCTCTCTCTTGCAGTCTCATCGACAAAAAAGGATTAACTCCTTACGGTCAGCGAATATTAACACAGAATCCGACTTAGATTTTTTGCGAGTGCGTAGGACTACCGTCCCGTTGCCCGCGGATTCGTTATTGAACCTAGGATCATTGTCATTAGTCTCTCGAGTATCTAATTACCACGGTTATTTGTCCGCTTCTATGGTAATCGTATTTGCACTAGTCAGTCTTCTCTATTGCATAACGACAACGTGTAACCCAAACGAAGATTCGTTTCACGCCCCTAACCCTAATTCTAATGTAAACCCGACGTATATATATATATATAAATAAATAAATAATTATAAATTAATATTACCTATTATTAATAATAATTTAATTATATATCTCAAGATAATAAAATATTTATAATTTATATTAATTTTTATATATAAATATTTAATTATATATAATGCATTTTTTTCAATTTAAAGTTAAAATATTTATATTTATATCTTAATTTTTTTATAAAATTAAATATATGTATAAAGATTTTAAAATTAATATATTTAAAATTAATAATTATATATTAATATATACTTATATACAAGATAATTCAATTTTTATCAATTTTATTAAAAAATTTCAATTTTTTATTAAAAAATTTTATTTTATTACGTTAAATATTTATAAATTATTTTAATTTAATTATCTAATTAAATTATTATTAATTAATTATAATAGCAATATTTATAATAGTATTGTTAATTTTTTATTTTTATATTTTAAAATATATATATAATGTACGTATCCATTATGTATTTCCAATGTACGTACAGCAGATACTCACAGGAAAAACCAACGAGACTAATAATAAAATCAATGAATTAGAAAAAAAGAGCTATAGACAAATATCTTATAATATACCGTGGCATAATCTGCAATTTATTATAAAATAATTGATCCGAGCAGTATCAATTATAAAAGAAGATGGCTGAATATGATAGACACTGTCGAACACTAATCAAATATAATCATTTAGTTAATCTTTAAGATTTAAGTTAAGATACATCTTTGAGGAATCAATAAGTCTTTCGCTAATAGCCTAATAGATCTCTTGATAGATCAAACGAAGAAATACCTAACCGCGATTACAGCCAATTGGTACATATTATTCGATACATAATTAATATTTGTATCACGTACAGCGATGCAAGTGGTATTGAAGAAAATAGCCATTTTATGTTACAACTATAACGAGTAAATTTACTCGTTTAACTTGAGAGGAATTAAAAAGGTACCTGACTTTTAAATAAGCATTAAATAAGAAATTTAAATATCGCAGACGGTGATGTAGGTGTTATTCAAGAAAAGAGAACATTTTATTTTGTAATTAGCACGAGTAAATGAACGAATATCGATAATATAATATAATGATTAATATGAATTTTATCTGGCTGATTATTTAAATACCATAACATATTTCACAGTAACGTCATCGACTGCCGTTAGGCTCTTTTCCCTTTTTGTTCAAACTAATTGATAGTCGAAAACTAGTATCAAGGAGGTGTGAATTTAGTCTTAGTTTGTAGAAACTATTAAAATGATAAAAATGGATAGCGTATTAAATCGTCGAAGGCGCCAATTTACGATAAAAATTAAGAAATTGTTCAATTTTATTTTGTTATAATGGAAAACCCGTCCTTTGCTATGTCAAGAGATCGTTAACGTTTGATTGACATCTCGACACCTTGTCAAGATATATAAGGAACGCGGAAGTCGCGCGTGAGCTCTTTCGTGCCTGAAATTCCGGACAGTGAACATCCAAGAAGAATTTAAATATAAGGTAAATAAAAAAAAATATCAAATAACAACATTGTAACTAGTAATTTATAACGTCTAAGCCATTAATTTACAATACTTGAGAAATTAATTTATAATATTTAAGCTATTAATTTATAACATTTAAGCCATTAATATATAACATATAAGCAATTAATTTATAACGTCTAAACTATTAATTTATAACATTTGTTGAGATATGTATAATTTTCTGTGTTGGACTGGGTTAAATGTGTAGTAGAGATACTTGTATGTGAATATCAGCGTGTGGATGTATGTGTGTGCGCGGCGTCTCGAAAACAGATGAATGTAAACTGTTCAGTCCGTTAACAGTCGGGTATAGAAGAAAGTGGTGAGACGCGTGCAAGTGTGTATCGATGAATATATAAGAAATCGTCCATGAAATAAATATATTACTATTTTAAAATTAATCCTCAGTATAAATTTAGTGTTCTTATAACATTATTTCGACTTCAAAGATCCACAATTCTCAACAACATTTGTGCTATTAATTTATAACATTTAAGTTATTAATTTACAACATCTAAGCCATTAATTTACAACATTTGAACTGTTATTTTATACATTTAAGTTATTAATTTATAACATTTAGGCTATTAATTTACAACATCTTAGCCATTAATTTACAATATTTGAACTATTATTTTATACATTTAAGCCATTAATTTATAACATTTAAACTATTAATTTATAACATTTAAGCCATTAATTTATAACATTTAAGCTATTAATTTTCAACATCTAAGCCAATAATGTACAACATTTAAACTGTTATTTTATACATTTAAACTATTAATTTATAACATTTAAGCTATTCATTTATACCTTCTAAGCCATTAATTTATAACATTTAAGCCATTAATCTAAAACAATTACATCATTAATTCTTAACAGTTATACCAATAATTTATAACAACATTTTCCCATTAATTCAATATAATTATGCTCTTAATTTATAACAGTTGTACCCTTAATCGGAAGTAACTCTACATTCATTGATTTTAATCAATACCATAAATTCGTAGTGAGTGAATTAAAGATTTATTTTGCTTTATTTTATTAACGAAATCTATCTAGTCTTTGAAGTGCTATTTCATTTCCATATAGCATTATATTTTAACTCTGAATACAGTATTCAATTTCCAATTTCACTATTTCGTATAAAATCTGTGGTAACACAGAGTGTCGATGTATGTGTCACGTAAAATAACAAAATAAAAAAGGAATTTGAGGTAAAAAAATAAAAAAAGAAAACTTTATTTTTTTTCCTACATCAATACACTTTACAATCTACTTCCGAAATCTAGGCGTGACTTTCTAAGACTGACTCTTATGATTTTACTTTCGATCGGATCCGATTACTTTCTTTTGTCATCCCTCAACATCCCCACCGTCCGTGCATTTGCTAGGCGTCCGCGATCGTTGCCACGTGCTCTTTCTTCTAGAACCTTCGGTGGAAGGACCGTTGGGATGTTGATGGTTCATTAGGCACTTCAGCGATATACATTGTCGCCGAGTGCCGCCACATCTTTATCTCTATCGTCAGTCCGTCGGATTTGAAGTATGCCGGTCGTGACATATGTAACGATATATGGTATAACGTTATAACGTATTACTTTACATGATATAACTTTATAACGTATTACGTTATATGGTATGACGTTATAACTTTATAACGTAATACGTTATATGGTATGACGGTATAACGTATTACGTTATATGGGACGACCTGTTTCTGTCTGGAGATTGATTCCTAATACAACGTGTGTCCCATTATATCAGCATCTCCAAAGTACAATTCTATGTGATTTCTAGGGAGAACAATACAACCGATCCACACCTTCGTCAGGCAAAACGTTTATCCCGTGACCGTGGCTACGTTCGGCGACCAGTTGTCACCTCGAACCCACTTTCGCTTTCACAAATGTCAAACAATTACAAATGACAATTGCTTAATTACAGTTATGATAAAATCTAGGCTAAAGCATTAGAAGGCTTCCTCAAAATTGCAAAGGGAAGGCTCCGGTTTTCCTTTCATCTCCGACATATATAATAATCTGTTAATAGCAGCGTTCTCTTCATGTTAACTACCCTCATTATCCCAAAAGAAATAAGGGATTGAACGATTCGTGGCGTCGATTAGTCAATCGTAACGGGAATTTACGATTCCCGTTGGCGCACTTCCTCGAGATCGCGTCTCCCCACGAACGTGCGAATTTACATATTTAACAATATATATATGGCGGGTTAATGTTGAAATTTTGGGTGTTTGGGCGTTAATTTTAGTTTCTTTACATTTTTTTCCTTTAGGAATACCTGCACTTTATCATTTATGGAAGTTTTGTTAACAGAAACGAAAAATTTAGAAAAGATATGTATAATCAAGGAATCTCAGGATAGCACACTTAGACTGCAGATTTTTCTGTATGCAAATGTAAGTCAAAGGAAGAGGATGAAGTTTTCTTGTATAAGGCTTTGTTTCTGCTTGAGCTAGCTTACAATGAAATACGTTCAGTGTGACAGAGTATCGGCAACTATTTCAAACTTTAGCTTTAAATACAAAAAGTTTACGCGCAAAAATAAGCTGAAGAAAAGAAAAATGTTTTTTTTCTTGTTTGACGTCTTATCCTGTCTGGCGGTATGGAATTATTCTGGAAAAGCCTGTATATGTGTATAAAAAATACACTTATTTGACCGGACCACCCTAATTCTACAACTCTGGATGATACAGTTTTACAAACGTCTACTCATCGCGAGGACCAACTTGCCAACTTTTCAAAATAAGCTATGAGTCGCAATTGAACCGTTTTCTGGAGAAATGACGTTGAAATTCCATTGGGTCTTACATCGAGATTATTCGCAACAAGTTTATATTTCGCAGTCAGGTAGAAAGTAAGCAATGTGACATTAACGAGAAAACAACAAGTTTTCGTTAGCAGGTGGGGTAGCCCGTGATAAACAGAATGGAGCAATCAGCGTGATTTCACATTATTACAGAATTATCTACTGCGTGAAAAAAGACTTTCAAACAAAGATTCTGATTTTATTAGCTTTCTTTTAGAATAAATAGAAAATAAAATTTGTAAATAACAATTAATCTCATTATTTTAAATAATATATTTAAACTTGTTGAAATTGCAAATAATTTATTTCTGTCTTTTAACATTTAAACAATTATTTAAATGAAAATTTATTTAATAGTGCCCAGTATTGCGCGCAACACATTTTTGGAACAACGAACAATTCGATAGTCGGTAATAGAGATAGATGGCAAAATAATTGGATTTATTGATAAAATGAGGATTAAATTGATTAAAAAAAGTAAATTGATTAAAATGTATACAAATCCTACATATACAAGAATAATATCTTGCACGTCATGGTATCCAAATATACTTTCCCAGTAAAGTTCCATTTGATCCTCGTGCTAAGTAGCATACGGTGCCAGCAAACGTCAATTTTTACAAAATTTTGCATGAATCAATCGATCCAGAGGCTCCGATCCTCCGAAATCACGCTAGTGGACACTTATACGCCCTGACACTTTTTATACATGCTGTACATAAAAATATATGTATCGAAACTGTTGTTATTTCTATACTCAGAGGTAAGATCAGAGTAGTTATTATTTTATTGAATGGATAAATCTATTACACCGTTCTGAGCCAAAAAAAGCCTTTATTGCACACGCTTACAAAAACTAGGGATAAAAACAAAAAAGCATCTTAAGCCTATCGATTAAATCTATCGATTGTAACTAGCATCATCCTCTAGTTACTATTTCTTATCACTAACGTATCTGCATATGGATGGCGAGCACGAACTCACGTTGTCATTTTCAACAGAAACTTTGATACAAAGTACGCAGATTTGTGTATAAATACATTACGGTTGAAAAATTGTTGAATATTTACTACTGTATCTGTTATACTTGATCGTTAACACCTATTTTTTTCGCCTGCCTAACTTACTATCCTCAAAACGTTATCAGATTATACATTTTGTTCGGCTGATAAAATGGAATTTCTTGGAATTTAGAGCTCCCTTTACATTCACTTGTTATTGTACGAGTATTTTGCTCGTTCACCAGCCGTTCACTCATTTTATTTTGCAATCGTGACAATTTGATGCTGCTTCTCCACTCTGTATAACGTGTTACCTACAAACACCGATATGTATATAATCTGATGCATTAATTACTATACGATACACCATGAGAACGTTAATACACGCAAAACGAAATAGATAAACAGTATCTGCTAAAATTATAGCTATAATATATAATATAATATAATATAATATAATATATAATATAATATAATATAATATATTTTTGTTACAGTCGACTTCTCCAAAAGTCAAAAGCTTGTCTTGTTATTGGCACGTACCGTAAACACTCGACTAATTGCGTATTTCTTAAAGCTATATTTCTCCTCTTTACAACTTTTTTACGAGATTAGTTTGAAATCAGCCCAATTGATAAACCATTTCAATTTTCAATCTCCTATATTCAAAATTTATTATAATCAATTCTATTTTAGTTTTTGCTATCAAAGGAACATAAATTGGAAGTTGAAACAAAAAACATGGGTTCTAATTAAATATTACTATCTGCTTCTATTCTTAATCGTTACGAATTATTTATACATTATTACCAATTATCAATTGTTTATTATACATTGCTCGTTGCATTCACCCTATTACCCCTACACTTCCGTATCATCAACCATATTGCTATCTTCGAATAATTTTCCTCAAACGCAAAATCTCCCACGTACCTAACCTTTTAATTTCAAAGCTAATTAATTCACGGACATCTTCGATCTTTAACAAGCGTGTATCCTACCAATGATTAGCAGTTACTCTTCATTAATTCATTAATTCATTGATTCAATCTGTAACGTTTCGAGTATGTACATCGCATGTCGTATCATTGTATCGGTATTGTATCTGTTGATTCGAAAGATAGCTGGTTACTCAGGTGGCTAAATTGATCTCGCCATAGACGAAACTTATTTGTGTATCCATCTATGTATATATAAAAGATATACACAAGCAAACAGATAAGGCAATCGAGAATCAATGGATTCAATAGCCGGTAAATATTTACAAAAAAAGGAGATACCGCCGATTTTGACATTTTTTAAATATTTTGTTAATGTTATCAGTTTGAGTAAGATTTTATTCGAGGATTGCCGTTCATTAAAAAGTTAATATCAAAAAAGTTCAATGAGTCATTTGCATTTAAGAGAGTGTACTTAGTCAGATTCTTAGTAAACACTTATCCAACAGCCGATCGTTTAGTAATTTTCGATTCGATTATTCGTGTTCGTTTTTTCGTGTTCGATAACGTTTTGCAGAAGAAGATTCGATTCAATGTTTGTAATATGTCGTGTATACAATTTTGATAATTACATTCGATAATTGCACAAAAATCGGGACTGAAACGTTACAATTATGGAGACGTAGGAACGACTCTATTCCTCAAAATTGACAACGCGAATGAAAGAGAAAGAGAGCCTCGTTAAAGACTGGCGATAAGTTGAAAGATTCTTATTTGCGATTTTTGATCAATGAAATTTTTGCTAATATGTTTCTCGCGTTTTACTGGTTAAAATGACACCAAACACGATAAAATTTGGAACATATTTGCTTACTTAATAATTGATAATTAAATATTATTCATATTATATCATGTTTGATCTTATTTTAGTCGGGGAAATCCTACAAATGCGTTAGTGGAAATTTAATTTTAAAAAGCCTAAAATAAGGCAATTTTCAGTTTTGAATGATTACTCGGATACATTGTCTCAACGATAACTGATAATATTGGATCATGTTACACTGCTCGATCGCAATGGACCGCCAAATTTCCGCGATACCTCAGGGAAATCTGTCCTTCTCAAAGTGGACACGACGGCTGTGTAACTACGTAGAGGACTTTTTCGTGCAATTATCGAATGTTTGTACTAACCGTTTAATTTTTTGTTCCAAAATTCTTATTCTTTATATTAGATGAATAATTCAAATATCTCACTGTGAAGTACCTGTGTTATTATTGATTGGTGTTTTATAATTATATTAAACAACGAATACTGAATAACGAAGTATTTTTCGGTTAAGGATTTCTTTCGTTATTCATAATTAATAATTATTATACATAGCAATTTCGACAAAGTAACGAAGATGTAGAGTCGAATTCGAGTACGATAAGTAGTCACAGAAAATTTATCTTTTCTCCAATTGATTGCGTCTCCTAGTTTAATGGTGTTTTATAAACGGGCCGCTTATCTTGAAAATGGTAAATCCATTTTCCTTTGTTTCGGAATATTGAAACATTACGTTCGATTGGACTATTTTACTACGTTTTATGACCTTGAGTGACCTTAAATGACCGCGATATTTAAATCCGTCTTCAAAAGAGCAACAATGGGACAAATAGGTATTCAAAACTACACGGCTACACTTAAAAGAAAAAACGAAGCCTATTAAAGTGTTCTTTAAAACTCGTAAACGCGTCCATCTGAGAAAAACTTTTTCCATCGCGTAATAGCCTCCTCGAAACCAAACAACTTTTGTTTCAAACATTTCCCTGCGTCTCAAAAAATTGAAAGAATTATTCAGGTGGTTTGCTGTTGAAGACTCAGCCTGTATATCCCCAAAATTCCATGTAGTTCTGATTGTTAGGCAAACTGATATTGTAATCTAACACGAGTCAACCTCATCAAGGGGCGAGAGGGAGGGGGTGTCAATAGACTAAACACAGAAGTATTCGCCTCTATATGTACCTCTATTCGCTATTTTGAACATGAACAGAAAGATAAGAGTACGGAGTGGGTGAGAAAAGCATTAAGAATTTTGATCCAGCATTTTTTAATCTCTTTATTGTGACATGAAAACTACGGAAAAAGTAATTTAAAAAAGCGACCAGATATCAATGACCTACGAAAAAGATAAAATTCATCCGGACAGAAAGAAGGAAGAAAACTATTTAACGTTTCATCAGAGAAAAAGAATCGAGGAAAAGGCTTGGTTATTGATCTTGTGAGACAGGAACGTCATAAATGCTAGTATAGGTAATCTTGCAGAAGTTGTTAAGAATCTTTATCGTAGTTTGGTATGAAAAATATCGAATAATTTGGATTTCGAATCACATACAAATTAAGATGCAGGGGAGAGTCGCACGGTACCTTGTGCTAGAGTTGATAAAAGTGAAAATTTACAAAGTGACTTTATAGCACGAATGGAACTTGATAAAAGTAGGAAAATTAATTTTATGAAATTCAATGATACGAATTGACGAATTAACAATGTGCAAGAATAGTAATGTCGGAATTTGTAGGAAACGAAAAATTGTCGTCCAGTACCGATCAATTATTTAATTATTTGATCTTTTGCTCTAAATGGTTAATAATGTTTTAAAAAGTCCTCTAGATGTCAGTACACATATTCTTATTCAAATTTGATTATTATGTATATCGTATGGAAAATACTTAATATTTTCTTGATCTGCGCATTCGACGTGTGCCCAGACTTCACATTCGTCGTTTTTGAAACATTGAAAGCTTCAGTGACCTGTCTTTGGGCCATTTTATTTTTGAAGAGTAGCTTCGAAGCCCCATTCATGTTCTCCTCTGACCATTTCTCTCTTTTCTGTTTTGGACTTTCAAACATTTTTCTATGGGAAAAGGTAGAAGAAAAATTAAACGGACACCTTCTAATTTAGTCTCAGTTGCCAAAATATTGAACTTACAGGTAAAAGAAATTCGGTCTATGACTAAATCATCGGTATTGGACGACAAATACGTTGAACAAATACGTTTTAGATTATAATGTATATAATATACAAAGGAAATTATAAAAGTGGGGCAAATAACTAGTAATTACACTTAATAAATTAGATATAGTATACATTAAGAAACATTTTACTTACCTGAAAAACAACATGTCAACTCTAGAAAATAATTTTTAATTTTCGAAATATCAATGTATATGTTTGACATATCAGATCAATATGGCTCCGAAATATGTTACACGGAATTGTTCATTTTCATTTGTTTGTTCCAATAAAAGCGCTAATATCTGGTGAAAAATCCTATGTATTTAGAAATTAACAGAAGTGTTAAGTGAGCTGTTATTTTGCCCGCATTGTATTTCTTACATGTAATGCCTGTTACACGTTTTATCTTTAAAATAGCAAACTCATTATTTACTCGAGATTTATTCCTAGCGCACGAATATTTTTCAATAGAGCGATGCAAAGTTTTACTGTATCTCGGATCATCACAAGTTAATCAAAATCTTGAGGATTCGATTTCACCTGCTCAAAGTGACTTTTGCAGGCAAAAGAAATTGTTCCTCGGATACTTTAATATTTTTTACTAAATTTCATCAAAAATAGAATTTTATTTGCTAATAGAAGATAACTATGTTTTGGTACTCCTACAGAACAATATCACGACATTCGCTAAAATTACAAATATTGTACAGTATATTCACTACAAGGCTAATTGAAATAGCTTGTAATCCAACATATAAGAATGCTACTTGCAAAGTATTTTTGCTAGTAACAGTTTAAAGTAGAGAGATATTCCTAAAAAATCATATATTTTATACATATATGTACGTAGTATATACAGTGGATATAACTATGTTTCTGAATTTATAAAATAACAATTGTCTTGTAATACGTAAAAATCTCGAGAAGATTTAAATAAAAATTTTGATTATTTGTTTGAAAATAATTTATTATTTGCACTGAAATGTTACATCTCGAATGCACTGTACTTTGTTACGCGATTCGTTCCTGCACAATTTTTTCAGCAAGCTATCTACATAAACAATACATGATAAAAACAAAATTAGGTATATTAGTTCCACCAGTATTTTAATTCAAATTAATAATTTACTGAAGAACATTTATTAACACGTTGACTACCACGACACCCGCATTCGGGTGTCAGCAAAGTTTCTGGTCAGGCCGCGTAACCCATATTCGGGTGTCGCTTATTTGACTACTTGCTAAGGATCGTCGTAGGTATTTGAAAAGATATTTCATAATAATAAAACTGTTGAATTGTTATAAAATAAAAATACGTTGTAATACGTTGTAAATAAAAATTGTTATAAAATAAAAAATATAAAATAAAAATAAAATAAAGAAAAACATTCTATACATAGCTGAGGTTGGTCGGGACAATTTGGACAAGAAGTTGTTGTTTTCTTCAAATTCTTTTGTGCCTTTGTTCGGTCCATTCGACGTCTTTTACTTGCATAACATAGTTTGCACGCGCGTCTAATGCTTCTTCCGGAATCATTTTTCCGAACGGCGATATTGTGCTGACTCTGTCGAAGACAAGGATTCTTCGTACTTTTAGACAACCCTAATAATTTTGCAACTAGTAATTGTCTAAATATTCCAATATTTATATTTTTCCTTGTTGCAATTTTCTGAACCGTCGAAGCGTTTACAACAGAAATTCCCAGAAGGAATTGAATGCCACGTTTTCTGTACCATTTGATTCCTTTTCTAATTGTGGTGGCATAAGAAACCATTTGATCGGAATAATCTATACCACACTTTCCTTCGTTATATTCGACAACAGCTAGCGGTTTTAATGTAGCGAACAAGCGAAACGAAAGATCATTCTTGAGACCACCACTTGAGCGATTCGCATTACTAAAATATCGATAGGAGCACCTAGCAGAGAACGCTTGGTACTGCTGTACGCGTGGCCTGACGCAGATTTTTTTGAAAACACGCGTGGCAGTCAATGTGTTAATAAACTATTAAACTACATGTCGTGAAGAAGTATCCCCTTTATGAACATTTATTAATAGCTCTAGAGTTGATAATATTAGCTTGAGGAAGTTCTGTATGTACGTGTAATTGATAGTACTCGCGTACACCTGTGCGTGTAAAACGTTTCAAGTTAATAAAGAGAACATGATACACGTGGAATAGGTATGAATAAAAATTACAAGAAGCCGGAGAATATTCTAAAACATATGCCATGATAAAATATAAATTGTAAAGAGTTATAGATCATGTTATTATATATTAAAATTATGCTTAACAAGCAGATATTAGCGTAAATATGACGCTGCGTTAATTAAATCCAACAATATTGAGAAAAGAACAAATTGAACAATACCTAGAAATAATTTAGAAAAACACTGTTAGATCAATTTCAAATTGGGTTTTCTTTACTCGATGTCAAACTTAACTCTTATTCGTCTTTTGCATAAACTCTTTTCGTGATATGAAACTTTAGAGTTGACATGCTGCTGGTATTAATTGCACACGCAGAATAAGATTTTCCAAATTGAACCGAAACGATTTAGACAGAAAAATGTAATACTTTCAATACTCATAACAATTATTTATGCATTCCGCATATAAACCTACCGAATATTTATTACTTACTTTTAGCTCAAAAATATTTGATATACTACTACCAAGCAAATATTAGATTGAAGAGGAAATCATACATGAAAGATGTCACTTTTTTTAATAAAAAGTTCGTTCTCATCAAAGTTTCTGGCAATTTATTACATACCTGTATACAAAGTGGATTACTTTGTAACACAACTGGAAAGTAACTTTCTTTAGTAATGATTTGCGTAATAAATTACGCAAAAAGTAAAAAGAAGATTATATTTTAAATCATATTCTAAGAACAACTGTATTTTAAACGTGATTTCAAAAGAATTTTGAATTTAAAAATTCGTCAAAAGTACATACGTACTTACTACTTCGACACGATCTAGGCTAATTATGTGTTCTAATGTTTATACATCTTGATAGTAGCTGTATTCAAAGAGCGCGTCGAATCTTTTTATAGTATTTGCCTTTTGATGTATTAAAAGTATCATTAGAGATATTCTTCTTATTATCGGAAATATGTATAGTTCTGCTCATTGCATCGACAAGTGAACGGATTTTAAGCTTCCTATTCTTTTACATTTTCAATATTTCCAGAGTTATTTGTTTTCAGAATAAAAAAATATTAATTCCTGCCACTTTTGAGAGAAATTGTTTAGAAGTGTATCCTGTTTATCTCGAATCGCTCAAATATATCGGGGAAAAAATGAATGATACAAAAATCGAATGACATCGAAAGGGATATACTATTATATTCGTGTGTATTTACTTTGCGTGTATTGTCTTAACATGAAATCTCTTGCGTGTTAAAATATTTCAGTGGATATCTCCATTTTTTGTTACATAATCACGCAGCTGACGTTCAGACATCTCTAAAATACTAGAAACTTGCGTCTTTCGCACCATCCGCTATCGTAATAGAAACTTTCAAATTCGACAGAGCAATACAAAGCACGCGAAAAGTGACTGACCAAAAAAGAACTGAATGTTTTGACGACATTACGAAACTGCAGCCTTGTATTTCAGCAATATCATACCAGCAATAACAAATTTTGAGAAATATCTTTATGTTCTATTCCTGTGGCGTACTTTGGATAACGCTAATCCCGGCGACACACTAAATTTTGAAATCCATACGACTGATTCTACAGAAGCGGGGATTCTACAGCAGCGATTTCGCTTGCACAGTTGTTCATTTAATTTATGAATTGTAAGAAACCTCAAGTATGTCAGAGGACATAGTGATATTGCTACAAAAGCGACTAGACAAATAGAGAGCTACATGTGATTTTATCGTATTTTTTTAACCCTTTCGCTTCGGCAATCCAGTCCGCCGAAGTACTGTCACTGAACGGAAACGCGCGCCAGAAATACGCACAGTGCGCGTGGCTACTGTATATACGTTTTCCTAAGTCTTAAATAATAATAATTCTTGTAAGAACCGTATACGAAATATCGTTTCACTGTCAATGGATTTAGTAGATTTTTTAGCACGAAACAATATACGATTTTGATGTTGTTTCAAGAACGAGTAACTTAAAGAAGTGATTAATCCAGTATGTCAATAAAATCAAGGGAAAATGTTCTGTCGATAACGAAAAAATATATTAATGACCACAGATAGCATTTGTATATGCATCATTTTTGTCAAATTTTGTCTTCCAAACACAACTTTTTAATATTCCTATTTTATCTACTTTTGCTAAAATACATTAAACACATTTCAATACTAAACTAAAGATCTTTAAACTTAAAAATGACTTTTGCTTATTCCCATGTCACAAACAATTGGCTTTAATAATTATCGATCAATACTCTCTTATTCGTAAGCACATCAGCATATTCGATCCATGCAAATTCACGTAAAATGTTACTACTTCCTGCCTTTCGTTACATGTATCTTAATAAATTGTATCTTATTAAATCTTAATAAATATGAGTCTTAATAAAAAGAAGTTACTTTTTACGTAGACCAAACCTAGTTCTATTATTAAGCGCGTAAGCAGATAAGATGAAGATCAAATAGAGGCAAAGCTAAAAAATAACGACTATATATTTTCATGTTTCAGCGTTGAAAACTTATGTGGGTGAAACGCTAGAATTGACTGGAGTTCTTCGACAAGAAATGGGCACTTGTCTTTGCATAGACAGCAACAATGTGCCTCCGACAGTCAGCAAACGTTACTCTCTACAAGTTCACTGTATGTATTATTAAGCGCTTATCATAGAGTTATTATACAAATATATTTGCAATTATCATTCTTATATATTATACAAGGTGAATCAGAACACGTGGAAAATATGGCAGAGGTTGATTCTGAATACTGAAATAAGAAGAAAATTTTATATAACATAATATGCCTAATATGACCATACGTTCCGCTTATAGCTTATTTTGCGATGCTAAACATTACACAGATGAACGATTTCTTGGAAAATAGATAAATCGTGCTGGCCTTATT
This sequence comes from Bombus vancouverensis nearcticus, assembly GCF_051014615.1. Classification (NCBI taxonomy): domain Eukaryota; kingdom Metazoa; phylum Arthropoda; class Insecta; order Hymenoptera; family Apidae; genus Bombus; species Bombus vancouverensis. The sequence continues at coordinate 1,156,500 of NW_027468917.1, read as the reverse complement.
TCCGGACCAATACGCTCTTCGGATCCGAATCCGTTCGATTATTAAATACGGGGGCGTTTAAAATCTCTTACTTATAAAACGTTAGTTGACGTGACGATCAAAATTTTCGACAAATTCGTGTAAGCTGTTCGAACAAGATGGACGATCTATGACGCGACGCATTCGCGTTTCCGTAGAAACTGGAACTGGTCGATTCGAGTAATTTCTCTAAAGATAGGTAAGAAAGTACTGTGACACAAAGCAAGCGTCTACTCGAAAACGTTTATACGAAATTTTCTTCTTATTTTAATGCGCTGAATCAGCCCCTGCTTGCCTGGAAGCCGTACTTTCCACATGTCTCGAACTCTATCATACCGATCCACTAGGTAAACAAAATAAAAGCCTGCCAAGCACTGTGGCGGCACGGGCCACGGAACTTTTCAACGGCTCCGGATGCAAAGCGCGACGCCGCCAAAGCGCAACACCGACGTGCCCAATGTACCATCGATATCTTCACACTCTTTCCGCCGAATTCTCGGAAGAGCATACACGTGCCAGCACTGGGCTACGATATCGATGGGCTACGAAGGGAAGAATCTGCGCGATCCGAAACAAAAGCACAGGCAGTCTGTCTTACGCCATTAAATGTGTAACTCCTCGGTATTATTTGCATAGCAACGCGTCGAATGATCTCTCGGTGTCTATCGTTATTTGTTAGTTGTTACCAATTGTCTGTTAAGTGTAATTGTTAATTGTTAATTGTTAACTCTGATTGTTGATTAGTTCTAAATAAACTATTGTGCGTTAAAAACACCAAGAGTAGTTCCTTACGCACCTATCACCATACCACCTCAGCACGAACGCCGTATAGATTGTTTTCACCTGTTCGATTCGTGCTAGATTTGACTAAAATACTCATGCGAAGTTATTGAAAATATAAAATCCGAATTAACATCCAGTTTTCAACAACCTGTCTAAAGATACCGCTCACAAACAAGCTATCATTTCTTGAAACAAATATATAAGATTTATTTACGTTATCAATGTTGTCGTGTGTCGAAATACAGCCCACTCAAAACATTCTATGGACCAAACGAAAAAATTGTTGACATTGATTGTCAACAAGTCCTACAAACTAGGATCTTTCATATTTCTTTCGCTTTTGATAATTAGACACAACCTCCCGCTAGCCGATGAGTCATTCTGCTATATTTGGCTTATCCTTTGTTATTATACAAATTACTGCCATTGTTCACGGCTGATCTACTAATTCGTTTGGTGACTGGACACTACGTTAGATATTTTAATCAAATAAACTCATAATTGTATCGATAAAATACTTCCTATCAGTACAATATATGATCCAAAATTTAAACATCCTGCTTCAGGGCGACATATCCAGTGAATTAACGGCGCCTGAACAATCCCTTAAAACGGGTAAATCTATAACTTTATTATCTAATTTCAACCTAATATCCACAAACTGATCAACATAATTTCACTATGCCCAAAAAGAATCGCCTTGCAAATGATATCGATATTTACGACATTTCTTTGCTATATTAATATAGTATTATTTGTTATAGATCCAGACCACCGACCTCCACCAGGGCTATCAAAATTCGCCTTCGTCATGGCCAATAACCAATATAATATTAACTACGATAGAAACTGTCATTGTTAATTTAACACTAGCTATCGCTGCTATAATACGAATAGCCTGTATACATATTAAATAAACTGTAATAAATAACTTATTATTTTTAAATACACCCTGTCTTATTTATCTACACCTTCCTTTGTCTTACGTCCACCTTGACCTACGCATTGTCACGTAAAATTCGTGATAAAAAAGGATTTTTGCAATCCACTAGCGATAAAAAGTTCGCGTACAAGGTAAATAGCGGGCAAAAGAACGGTATAAAGCATAGAGTGTAGAGTATAGTAGCATCGCAGAAAAAGAAAAATCAACAGCTTGCTCGGTCATTGCGCAGCAACAGATCGAGCAACGATACAAATGATCATGGAAGTGCGTTTCTGCTTCCCGGTCTGTTCGAACTATGATGATTTGTCTTTCTCTGATCTTTCCGACTCGACCGTTGCACCGTTCACTCGACCATCGACCATAAATTGTTTCGAATTTTCTAGAGAACGGACACTTGAAACTACGTGCTTGCGGTACATTCGATAGCCAGAACAGAGGGATCCTTCGTGAGCCTGTTTTCGTCCTGCGAGACGAGCAAATTATTAGAAATTTCCTGATGCAATTGTACGCGGTTTTATGCAACTTTGATTATACACGTGAACGATATTTGGCACAGAGGAGTAACATTTTCGGGGTAACATTTGCGCACTAATAGGTTCCCACGTAGCTAAAATAAAGCAAAAGTTGCGCGAAATTAACGGATGACAATTGAGAAATTTCTTGGGTGATCTACGTTTATTACGAAATGGTTGGATGCGAGAATCGATATCTGGTAGCATCTAAGTTGTCCGAGAGAGTTTCACGATAAAGGAACAGATCTCTGCCGATACTCTCTATCCGACTATCGTAGCAGATTTGCGTACTTTTGCAAGGTTCTCCAAATTAATACAAATTTCTAACTACCGTAACATCGAGATATTATACATCGTAAGGCAAAGTTAAGGAGAGTGGCGATGACCTCGGAAACGCGAAAAATATCTCAGAAGATAGAATTTTGGTGGCGCGAAGGACAAATGTTCGCGATGGTTTTTGCCAATAGCGATTCTGATTCTCCCTTGACGTGTCTGCTCGGCGCCACTTCCGGCATCGTGACAACCACCGTAAGCCCTAGGACACCCTTACAGCCTCCTTTACATCGCATATGCCCTTCTCGCTGTTGATGAAAATCCAATTTGTGAAATTAGACGTTTGCTCGCTTTGAGACAAAGTAAACCGCGTTTCTCACAGGTGTTCGGCAGATGGCGATGATGAGATATATAGTGCAACAAAGTGAAATTTTACGCGCGTAAATCTAACAGGATTATAATGTAACAGAAGCACAACAAAGAGGAAACTTGTGATGAAAAAGGAAGAATATATTACCAACGAAACTCTTTTGCTCCATTTTCTTTCGTAGAATTATATTTCACTTGCGAGTATTATAGCAGGTCTGCCTTTGATACAAAAATCATAAAAGGTTTACGTATCTGCACGTATATTTACGCTGTATGAACGACACTCGAGTATTACACGCATGCATTATCGACAAATAGATCCACGTTCGAGATAAGAGTTCCTCTTTGATACTTTCTTATGGTATAAATAACGAGAAATTATCAGGAAGTATGTTACAGTGAAACTGCTCGTACTTCGTTACTTTTACTCGCATGTATGACACCTACAACGATATTCTTTGTTGAATCAATAAATAAAAGCGCTCCCCAGCGTACATACAAGACTAGATCTTGAAATATAAGAATCGACGTAACAATAAGACTAAAAAAGTTCGAAATGAAAGTAATTATGTATATTCGATATATCTTTGGTAATCATTTCTTTAATCTCCTTCTTTGATCCAGTATCCATATTTAAAATCTACGAATAAATGATATATATTTAATATATACATTAAACTATACTTTTTAATAATACATACCATAATTTAATATTATGGTTGAAATTATGACGTATATAGCAATTAATACATACACATGTGTTTAGTTCTATTAACTTAGAAGCACATGTAAATTAAAAAAATATATATATATATGAAACAATAATAAAATAATGAAGTAACATTGAGAATAGAATCTAGTTTAATTACACATATATACCCTTTTAATAATTCCGTTCTTATAAATTTTATTAAATTTACAGTGAAGCTTACAATTACACTAATGCCAATGAATATTAACGTATGCGTTTATTATTACACTAAATAAAAATGAAAGTAATGCAATGAAAAATACAATATACCTTAATGGAAATAAAATAAGTAAATAGCGAAGTATTTATTAATATTATTATATAGCATTATATTATATTATTATAATATTTATTAATATTTACTTACCTTTTACGTTTGCACAAAAACTATAAAATTTTAAATATAAAGAGAGATTTATAACAGAGATAAAGCAAGTCACAGAAATTAGTGTCTTTCAATGGCAAAAATGCGTTAAAGGAAGTGAAACGATAATCTCCGTCTCGCGTCACAAGCGGAACTGTGTCAGTTTTGCTCCTTGAAAGTACACGTAGCGGTACATGAGCTAGAGAACATTTCAAATCATGTTGTTGTTTTTTTGCTTCGGAGTATCAAGATCGTGAGGACATACATAATATATTAATAAATAAACTCCGGGCAAAACAATGTCGCCGTTACGTTACCGTCGAACCGTCGAACCGTCGAACCGTCGAACAAAGACGAATTTGAATTCTCCGACTCTCCCCCGATCTGTTTATACTATACCAGTTTAAACGGACGCAATCGTAAAGAGTTCACGAGAGTTATGGATCAGTATCTACGAGTATCTACCGTCTTTGCGAACATTATCTATAATTATTTATTTAATCATTTGAAAATATACTTGAAGGTTTCAACAACGAGCAATCTTGTCTAATAAATCTCACGATCAACCATCCTCTACACACAAGTCCTCTGAAAACATAACGACTTTTCAGTTCAATTTGAATCGTTGCGTTCAACGCCATCAGGGTGTCCTGCATAACGCGGGCATCCGACTAGGTGCTGATACCACATACAAGAACAAGTCGAATATGTGAAATAAAGCTTTTTAGCTTAAGGTCCCGTTTTGAAAAAAATACAGTTTGAACATGTTCGGTTGGCAATTGGCTTAATACACGCGTATGATAAATAATAAGATTTATTACATGATTTTACAAAATTTGTTAAAATTGATTAAGAAGTTACTTTCAAGAAGTAATATTTACATAATTGTAAATTGAACCCTATGTTTAACAAAATTAGGCATTCTTAAGTATTTGTTATTGTAAATTACTATTATGCTTCGCCAAGTGTGATTGGCTATTTCTGGAACACAGCGTCCATCGATGTCTTCAATGAAAGAACATAAGTTTAATAACCTAACTTATCGACGAAATAAATCCCTGGCCCCCGGGTAGCGTGTTAGGAAGCTTCCGTGGTAATTCTTTTAAAAGCAATTAACGAGTGATCTGTTCGCGAATTATTGTATTGTATTATATATTATGTGGCATCATGATATCATAAGGAATACAAGTCACTATGATTTCTTCGTACTATTTCACAGATGGAGTGTGCAAATTTGACTTTACAATGAACAAAGTCAAACGTGACAATGACAAAATTGTATATGGCAAAACTGGATACCTCAATGTTATACAGTGTGTCAAGAAAGTGTTTGTTGTCATCTTATGTCTTTGGGAGGTAATTCTACACCTTCGGATTTGCGAAGATCTGTTGAAAAAGAGGATCACAAAATTGACCTCGAGCATTCTATTGCACGTATTGCGTGTTTGTGCGCGTATTTATCCATCGATGTATTGCAAAGAACAGTTTGTCCAATAGGGGTTTCACACGCAGCAGTGGGAAAAATAATACTCTCACCCTGAGAGAATTGACCGGCGAGGGCGCGGCAGAGGCCATGGAAGCGCTTCGGTGAGGTGCGCTAGGTCCGTCGCAAATCTGCCCGGCAGGGGAACCGGATTGTCTGGCACGGCGGCTCCGGCGACGAGGCGCGGTGTAACGTGGCCGCATATCGCTCCATTAGGGGGTGTATTGAGCGCGGAGGGGGTGTATCCCTCACACCAGTTCCCGGGCCCCTCTAGATCGCTGCCGGGACGGTCATCGTGGAGGTTTTAGTCCGTTGGCGTCTGCCACTACCACGCCGCTTTTTCCCAGAAGCGACCTGGTGTCCGTGCGGATTTCCTCCACGTTAATAAAAAAAAAAAAAAAAAAAAAGCGGGAAAAATAATACGCCAAAAAGGTGTACGTTATAAGGTTCGCCGTGTGCGAAATTATGTCGTTTGACGAATATTCGATGGTTAGCCGCTAAGAAAATTATAACGCAATCCTTGGAAATATCTTGTTTACGGATGAGAGCGATTCTTCCGATAGCAATATTCTCGATCGTCAGACTGCCAGGATTTAGGCTTGTGAAAGTTCTCACATTATGATACAATGATACAGAGATTCAAGCAGGCTCGAGCAAGTTTGATTTATTATTATATTATATATATATATATATATATATATATATAAATAATATATATGCGTTATATATATATATATATATATATATATATATATATATATGTCGGGTTAACATTAGAATTTAAGGCGTGTAACGATTCTTCGTTTGAATTAGCTATCGTTTTATGAAACAGAGATTATATTTACGCGAATATACAAGATTTTACAAAATATTATGAGTATTGAGTTTAATGAATGATAAGATTAACAAATGATAAGATTAACAAATGATAAGTTTAACTAATGATTCCAAACGAATCCACGGTCAACGGGATAACTCTTTACTATGCGTAGAATAATTTTAAACACAAAATACAATTGCTGAGACACTCGGTAAATTGCTCGATGTATCACTTTCCAAGGCGATCACACGAATGAATATCTGATGAAAATCTTTTTCGCTATACGACTGCATTTGTTTGTTATATGCTCGCTGGAGACATCGAGAAGGTTCCAATCGTTGTTGCTAGGCAATTTCTGTCAAAAGTTTGTTGTATACTCTTTGGAAACATCGAGAAAGATCCAAACGCCGATACTAGGCAGTTTCTGTCTGGAGATTGATTCCTAATACAACGTGTGTCCCATTATATCAGCATCTCCAAAGTACAATTCTATGTGATTTCTAGGGAGAACAATACAACCGATCCACACCTTCGTCAGGCAAAACGTTTATCCCGTGACCGTGGCTACGTTCGGCGACCAGTTGTCACCTCGAACCCACTTTCGCTTTCACAAATGTCAAACAATTACAAATGACAATTGCTTAATTACAGTTATGATAAAATCTAGGCTAAAGCATTAGAAGGCTTCCTCAAAATTGCAAAGGGAAGGCTCCGGTTTTCCTTTCATCTCCGACATATATAATAATCTGTTAATAGCAGCGTTCTCTTCATGTTAACTACCCTCATTATCCCAAAAGAAATAAGGGATTGAACGATTCGTGGCGTCGATTAGTCAATCGTAACGGGAATTTACGATTCCCGTTGGCGCACTTTCTCGAGATCGCGTCTCCCCACGAACGTGCGAATTTACATATTTAACAATATATATATATATATATATATATATATATATATATATATATATATATATATATATGGCGGGTTAATGTTGGGGTGTTTGGGCGTTAATTTTAGTTTCTTTACATTTTTTTCCTTTAGGAATACCTGCACTTTATCATTTATGGAAGTTTTGTTAACAGAAACGAAAAATTTAGAAAAGATATGTATAATCAAGGAATCTCAGGATAGCACACTTAGACTGCAGATTTTTCTGTATGCAAAAGTAAGTCAAAGGAAGAGGATGAAGTTTTCTTGTATAAGGCTTTGTTTCTGCTTGAGCTAGCTTACAATGAAATACGTTCAGTGTGACAGAGTATCGACAACTATTTCAAACTTTAGCTTTAAATACAAAAAGTTTACGCGCAAAAATAAGCTGAAGAAAAGAAAAATGTTTTTTTTCTTGTTTGACGTCTTATCCTGTCTGGCGGTATGGAATTATTCTGGAAAAGCCTGTATATGTACAGAGTATATAAAAAATACACTTATTTGACCGGACCACCCTAATTCTACAACTCTGGATGATACAGTTTTACAAACGTCTACTCATCGCGAGGACCAACTTGCCAACTTTTCAAAATAAGCTATGAGTCGCAATTGAACCGTTTTCTGGAGAAATGACGTTGAAATTCCATTGGGTCTTACATCGAGATTATTCGCAACAAGTTTATATTTCGCAGTCAGGTAGAAAGTAAGCAATGTGACATTAACGAGAAAACAACAAGTTTTCGTTAGCAGGTGGGGTAGCCCGTGATAAACAGAATGGAGCAATCAGCGTGATTTCACATTATTACAGAATTATCTACTGCGTGAAAAAAGACTTTCAAACAAAGATTCTGATTTTATTAGCTTTCTTTTAGAATAAATAGAAAATAAAATTTGTAAATAACAATTAATCTCATTATTTTAAATAATATATTTAAACTTGTTGAAATTGCAAATAATTTATTTCTGTCTTTTAACATTTAAACAATTATTTAAATGAAAATTTATTTAATAGTGCCCAGTATTGCGCGCAACACATTTTTGGAACAACGAACAATTCGATAGTCGGTAATAGAGATAGATGGCAAAATAATTGGATTTATTGATAAAATGAGGATTAAATTGATTAAAAAAAGTAAATTGATTAAAATGTATACAAATCCTACATATACAAGAATAATATCTTGCACGTCATGGTATCCAAATATACTTTCCCAGTAAAGTTCCATTTGATCCTCGTGCTAAGTAGCATACGGTGCCAGCAAACGTCAATTTTTACAAAATTTTGCATGAATCAATCGATCCAGAGGCTCCGATCCTCCGAAATCACGCTAGTGGACACTTATACGCCCTGACACTTTTTATACATGCTGTACATAAAAATATATGTATCGAAACTGTTGTTATTTCTATACTCAGAGGTAAGATCAGAGTAGTTATTATTTTATTGAATGGATAAATCTATTACACCGTTCTGAGCCAAAAAAAGCCTTTATTGCACACGCTTACAAAAACTAGGGATAAAAACAAAAAAGCATCTTAAGCCTATCGATTAAATCTATCGATTGTAACTAGCATCATCCTCTAGTTACTATTTCTTATCACTAACGTATCTGCATATGGATGGCGAGCACGAACTCACGTTGTCATTTTCAACAGAAACTTTGATACAAAGTACGCAGATTTGTGTATAAATACATTACGGTTGAAAAATTGTTGAATATTTACTACTGTATCTGTTATACTTGATCGTTAACACCTATTTTTTTCGCCTGCCTAACTTACTATCCTCAAAACGTTATCAGATTATACATTTTGTTCGGCTGATAAAATGGAATTTCTTGGAATTTAGAGCTCCCTTTACATTCACTTGTTATTGTACGAGTATTTTGCTCGTTCACCAGCCGTTCACTCATTTTATTTTGCAATCGTGACAATTTGATGCTGCTTCTCCACTCTGTATAACGTGTTACCTACAAACACCGATATGTATATAATCTGATGCATTAATTACTATACGATACACCATGAGAACGTTAATACACGCAAAACGAAATAGATAAACAGTATCTGCTAAAATTATAGCTATAATATATAATATAATATAATATAATATAATATATAATATAATATAATATAATATATTTTTGTTACAGTCGACTTCTCCAAAAGTCAAAAGCTTGTCTTGTTATTGGCACGTACCGTAAACACTCGACTAATTGCGTATTTCTTAAAGCTATATTTCTCCTCTTTACAACTTTTTTACGAGATTAGTTTGAAATCAGCCCAATTGATAAACCATTTCAATTTTCAATCTCCTATATTCAAAATTTATTATAATCAATTCTATTTTAGTTTTTGCTATCAAAGGAACATAAATTGGAAGTTGAAACAAAAAACATGGGTTCTAATTAAATATTACTATCTGCTTCTATTCTTAATCGTTACGAATTATTTATACATTATTACCAATTATCAATTGTTTATTATACATTGCTCGTTGCATTCACCCTATTACCCCTACACTTCCGTATCATCAACCATATTGCTATCTTCGAATAATTTTCCTCAAACGCAAAATCTCCCACGTACCTAACCTTTTAATTTCAAAGCTAATTAATTCACGGACATCTTCGATCTTTAACAAGCGTGTATCCTACCAATGATTAGCAGTTACTCTTCATTAATTCATTAATTCATTGATTCAATCTGTAACGTTTCGAGTATGTACATCGCATGTCGTATCATTGTATCGGTATTGTATCTGTTGATTCGAAAGATAGCTGGTTACTCAGGTGGCTAAATTGATCTCGCCATAGACGAAACTTATTTGTGTATCCATCTATGTATATATAAAAGATATACACAAGCAAACAGATAAGGCAATCGAGAATCAATGGATTCAATAGCCGGTAAATATTTACAAAAAAAGGAGATACCGCCGATTTTGACATTTTTTAAATATTTTGTTAATGTTATCAGTTTGAGTAAGATTTTATTCGAGGATTGCCGTTCATTAAAAAGTTAATATCAAAAAAGTTCAATGAGTCATTTGCATTTAAGAGAGTGTACTTAGTCAGATTCTTAGTAAACACTTATCCAACAGCCGATCGTTTAGTAATTTTCGATTCGATTATTCGTGTTCGTTTTTTCGTGTTCGATAACGTTTTGCAGAAGAAGATTCGATTCAATGTTTGTAATATGTCGTGTATACAATTTTGATAATTACATTCGATAATTGCACAAAAATCGGGACTGAAACGTTACAATTATGGAGACGTAGGAACGACTCTATTCCTCAAAATTGACAACGCGAATGAAAGAGAAAGAGAGCCTCGTTAAAGACTGGCGATAAGTTGAAAGATTCTTATTTGCGATTTTTGATCAATGAAATTTTTGCTAATATGTTTCTCGCGTTTTACTGGTTAAAATGACACCAAACACGATAAAATTTGGAACATATTTGCTTACTTAATAATTGATAATTAAATATTATTCATATTATATCATGTTTGATCTTATTTTAGTCGGGGAAATCCTACAAATGCGTTAGTGGAAATTTAATTTTAAAAAGCCTAAAATAAGGCAATTTTCAGTTTTGAATGATTACTCGGATACATTGTCTCAACGATAACTGATAATATTGGATCATGTTACACTGCTCGATCGCAATGGACCGCCAAATTTCCGCGATACCTCAGGGAAATCTGTCCTTCTCAAAGTGGACACGACGGCTGTGTAACTACGTAGAGGACTTTTTCGTGCAATTATCGAATGTTTGTACTAACCGTTTAATTTTTTGTTCCAAAATTCTTATTCTTTATATTAGATGAATAATTCAAATATCTCACTGTGAAGTACCTGTGTTATTATTGATTGGTGTTTTATAATTATATTAAACAACGAATACTGAATAACGAAGTATTTTTCGGTTAAGGATTTCTTTCGTTATTCATAATTAATAATTATTATACATAGCAATTTCGACAAAGTAACGAAGATGTAGAGTCGAATTCGAGTACGATAAGTAGTCACAGAAAATTTATCTTTTCTCCAATTGATTGCGTCTCCTAGTTTAATGGTGTTTTATAAACGGGCCGCTTATCTTGAAAATGGTAAATCCATTTTCCTTTGTTTCGGAATATTGAAACATTACGTTCGATTGGACTATTTTACTACGTTTTATGACCTTGAGTGACCTTAAATGACCGCGATATTTAAATCCGTCTTCAAAAGAGCAACAATGGGACAAATAGGTATTCAAAACTACACGGCTACACTTAAAAGAAAAAACGAAGCCTATTAAAGTGTTCTTTAAAACTCGTAAACGCGTCCATCTGAGAAAAACTTTTTCCATCGCGTAATAGCCTCCTCGAAACCAAACAACTTTTGTTTCAAACATTTCCCTGCGTCTCAAAAAATTGAAAGAATTATTCAGGTGGTTTGCTGTTGAAGACTCAGCCTGTATATCCCCAAAATTCCATGTAGTTCTGATTGTTAGGCAAACTGATATTGTAATCTAACACGAGTCAACCTCATCAAGGGGCGAGAGGGAGGGGGTGTCAATAGACTAAACACAGAAGTATTCGCCTCTATATGTACCTCTATTCGCTATTTTGAACATGAACAGAAAGATAAGAGTACGGAGTGGGTGAGAAAAGCATTAAGAATTTTGATCCAGCATTTTTTAATCTCTTTATTGTGACATGAAAACTACGGAAAAAGTAATTTAAAAAAGCGACCAGATATCAATGACCTACGAAAAAGATAAAATTCATCCGGACAGAAAGAAGGAAGAAAACTATTTAACGTTTCATCAGAGAAAAAGAATCGAGGAAAAGGCTTGGTTATTGATCTTGTGAGACAGGAACGTCATAAATGCTAGTATAGGTAATCTTGCAGAAGTTGTTAAGAATCTTTATCGTAGTTTGGTATGAAAAATATCGAATAATTTGGATTTCGAATCACATACAAATTAAGATGCAGGGGAGAGTCGCACGGTACCTTGTGCTAGAGTTGATAAAAGTGAAAATTTACAAAGTGACTTTATAGCACGAATGGAACTTGATAAAAGTAGGAAAATTAATTTTATGAAATTCAATGATACGAATTGACGAATTAACAATGTGCAAGAATAGTAATGTCGGAATTTGTAGGAAACGAAAAATTGTCGTCCAGTACCGATCAATTATTTAATTATTTGATCTTTTGCTCTAAATGGTTAATAATGTTTTAAAAAGTCCTCTAGATGTCAGTACACATATTCTTATTCAAATTTGATTATTATGTATATCGTATGGAAAATACTTAATATTTTCTTGATCTGCGCATTCGACGTGTGCCCAGACTTCACATTCGTCGTTTTTGAAACATTGAAAGCTTCAGTGACCTGTCTTTGGGCCATTTTATTTTTGAAGAGTAGCTTCGAAGCCCCATTCATGTTCTCCTCTGACCATTTCTCTCTTTTCTGTTTTGGACTTTCAAACATTTTTCTATGGGAAAAGGTAGAAGAAAAATTAAACGGACACCTTCTAATTTAGTCTCAGTTGCCAAAATATTGAACTTACAGGTAAAAGAAATTCGGTCTATGACTAAATCATCGGTATTGGACGACAAATACGTTGAACAAATACGTTTTAGATTATAATGTATATAATATACAAAGGAAATTATAAAAGTGGGGCAAATAACTAGTAATTACACTTAATAAATTAGATATAGTATACATTAAGAAACATTTTACTTACCTGAAAAACAACATGTCAACTCTAGAAAATAATTTTTAATTTTCGAAATATCAATGTATATGTTTGACATATCAGATCAATATGGCTCCGAAATATGTTACACGGAATTGTTCATTTTCATTTGTTTGTTCCAATAAAAGCGCTAATATCTGGTGAAAAATCCTATGTATTTAGAAATTAACAGAAGTGTTAAGTGAGCTGTTATTTTGCCCGCATTGTATTTCTTACATGTAATGCCTGTTACACGTTTTATCTTTAAAATAGCAAACTCATTATTTACTCGAGATTTATTCCTAGCGCACGAATATTTTTCAATAGAGCGATGCAAAGTTTTACTGTATCTCGGATCATCACAAGTTAATCAAAATCTTGAGGATTCGATTTCACCTGCTCAAAGTGACTTTTGCAGGCAAAAGAAATTGTTCCTCGGATACTTTAATATTTTTTACTAAATTTCATCAAAAATAGAATTTTATTTGCTAATAGAAGATAACTATGTTTTGGTACTCCTACAGAACAATATCACGACATTCGCTAAAATTACAAATATTGTACAGTATATTCACTACAAGGCTAATTGAAATAGCTTGTAATCCAACATATAAGAATGCTACTTGCAAAGTATTTTTGCTAGTAACAGTTTAAAGTAGAGAGATATTCCTAAAAAATCATATATTTTATACATATATGTACGTAGTATATACAGTGGATATAACTATGTTTCTGAATTTATAAAATAACAATTGTCTTGTAATACGTAAAAATCTCGAGAAGATTTAAATAAAAATTTTGATTATTTGTTTGAAAATAATTTATTATTTGCACTGAAATGTTACATCTCGAATGCACTGTACTTTGTTACGCGATTCGTTCCTGCACAATTTTTTCAGCAAGCTATCTACATAAACAATACATGATAAAAACAAAATTAGGTATATTAGTTCCACCAGTATTTTAATTCAAATTAATAATTTACTGAAGAACATTTATTAACACGTTGACTACCACGACACCCGCATTCGGGTGTCAGCAAAGTTTCTGGTCAGGCCGCGTAACCCATATTCGGGTGTCGCTTATTTGACTACTTGCTAAGGATCGTCGTAGGTATTTGAAAAGATATTTCATAATAATAAAACTGTTGAATTGTTATAAAATAAAAATACGTTGTAATACGTTGTAAATAAAAATTGTTATAAAATAAAAAATATAAAATAAAAATAAAATAAAGAAAAACATTCTATACATAGCTGAGGTTGGTCGGGACAATTTGGACAAGAAGTTGTTGTTTTCTTCAAATTCTTTTGTGCCTTTGTTCGGTCCATTCGACGTCTTTTACTTGCATAACATAGTTTGCACGCGCGTCTAATGCTTCTTCCGGAATCATTTTTCCGAACGGCGATATTGTGCTGACTCTGTCGAAGACAAGGATTCTTCGTATTTTTAGACAACCCTAATAATTTTGCAAGTAGTAATTGTCTAAATATTCCAATATTTATATTTTTCCTTGTTGCAATTTTGTGAACCGTCAAAGCGTTTACAACAGAAATTCCCAGAAGGAATTGAATGCCACGTTTTCTGTACCATTTGATTCCTTTTCTAATTGTGGTGGCATAAGAAACCATTTGATCGGAATAATCTATACCACACTTTCCTTCGTTATATTCGACAACAGCTAGCGGTTTTAATGTAGCGAACAAGCGAAACGAAAGATCATTCTTGAGACCACCACTTGAGCGATTCGCATTACTAAAATATCGATAGGAGCACCTAGCAGAGAACGCTTGGTACTGCTGTACGCGTGGCCTGACGCAGATTTTTTTGAAAACACGCGTGGCAGTCAATGTGTTAATAAACTATTAAACTACATGTCGTGAAGAAGTATCCCCTTTATGAACATTTATTAATAGCTCTAGAGTTGATAATATTAGCTTGAGGAAGTTCTGTATGTACGTGTAATTGATAGTACTCGCGTACACCTGTGCGTGTAAAACGTTTCAAGTTAATAAAGAGAACATGATACACGTGGAATAGGTATGAATAAAAATTACAAGAAGCCGGAGAATATTCTAAAACATATGCCATGATAAAATATAAATTGTAAAGAGTTATAGATCATGTTATTATATATTAAAATTATGCTTAACAAGCAGATATTAGCGTAAATATGACGCTGCGTTAATTAAATCCAACAATATTGAGAAAAGAACAAATTGAACAATACCTAGAAATAATTTAGAAAAACACTGTTAGATCAATTTCAAATTGGGTTTTCTTTACTCGATGTCAAACTTAACTCTTATTCGTCTTTTGCATAAACTCTTTTCGTGATATGAAACTTTAGAGTTGACATGCTGCTGGTATTAATTGCACACGCAGAATAAGATTTTCCAAATTGAACCGAAACGATTTAGACAGAAAAATGTAATACTTTCAATACTCATAACAATTATTTATGCATTCCGCATATAAACCTACCGAATATTTATTACTTACTTTTAGCTCAAAAATATTTGATATACTACTACCAAGCAAATATTAGATTGAAGAGGAAATCATACATGAAAGATGTCACTTTTTTTAATAAAAAGTTCGTTCTCATCAAAGTTTCTGGCAATTTATTACATACCTGTATACAAAGTGGATTACTTTGTAACACAACTGGAAAGTAACTTTCTTTAGTAATGATTTGCGTAATAAATTACGCAAAAAGTAAAAAGAAGATTATATTTTAAATCATATTCTAAGAATAACTGTATTTTAAACGTGATTTCAAAAGAATTTTGAATTTAAAAATTCGTCAAAAGTACATACGTACTTACTACTTCGACACGATCTAGGCTAATTATGTGTTCTAATGTTTATACATCTTGATAGTAGCTGTATTCAAAGAGCGCGTCGAATCTTTTTATAGTATTTGCCTTTTGATGTATTAAAAGTATCATTAGAGATACTTTATCTTCTTATTATCGCAAATATGTATAGTTCTGCTCATTGCATCGACAAGTGAACGGATTTTAAGCTTCCTATTCTTTTACATTTTCAATATTTCCAGAGTTATTTGTTTTCAGAATAAAAAAATATTAATTCCTGCCACTTTTGAGAGAAATTGTTTAGAAGTGTATCCTGTTTATCTCGAATCGCTCAAATATATCGGGGAAAAAATGAATGATACAAAAATCGAATGACATCGAAAGGGATATACTATTATATTCGTGTGTATTTACTTTGCGTGTATTGTCTTAACATGAAATCTCTTGCGTGTTAAAATATTTCAGTGGATATCTCCATTTTTTGTTACATAATCACGCAGCTGACGTTCAGACATCTCTAAAATACTAGAAACTTGCGTCTTTCGCACCATCCGCTATCGTAATAGAAACTTTCAAATTCGACAGAGCAATACAAAGCACGCGAAAAGTGACTGACCAAAAAAGAACTGAATGTTTTGACGACATTACGAAACTGCAGCCTTGTATTTCAGCAATATCATACCAGCAATAACAAATTTTGAGAAATATCTTTATGTTCTATTCCTGTGGCGTACTTTGGATAACGCTAATCCCGGCGACACACTAAATTTTGAAATCCATACGACTGATTCTACAGAAGCGGGGATTCTACAGCAGCGATTTCGCTTGCACAGTTGTTCATTTAATTTATGAATTGTAAGAAACCTCAAGTATGTCAGAGGACATAGTGATATTGCTACAAAAGCGACTAGACAAATAGAGAGCTACATGTGATTTTATCGTATTTTTTTAACCCTTTCGCTTCGGCAATCCAGTCCGCCGAAGTACTGTCACTGAACGGAAACGCGCGCCAGAAATACGCACAGTGTGCGTGGCTACTGTATATACGTTTTCCTAAGTCTTAAATAATAATAATTCTTGTAAGAACCGTATACGAAATATCGTTTCACTGTCAATGGATTTAGTAGATTTTTTAGCACGAAACAATATACGATTTTGATGTTGTTTCAAGAACGAGTAACTTAAAGAAGTGATTAATCCAGTATGTCAATAAAATCAAGGGAAAATGTTCTGTCGATAACGAAAAAATATATTAATGACCACAGATAGCATTTGTATATGCATCATTTTTGTCAAATTTTGTCTTCCAAACACAACTTTTTAATATTCCTATTTTATCTACTTTTGCTAAAATACATTAAACACATTTCAATACTAAACTAAAGATCTTTAAACTTAAAAATGACTTTTGCTTATTCCCATGTCACAAACAATTGGCTTTAATAATTATCGATCAATACTCTCTTATTCGTAAGCACATCAGCATATTCGATCCATGCAAATTCACGTAAAATGTTACTACTTCCTGCCTTTCGTTACATGTATCTTAATAAATTGTATCTTATTAAATCTTAATAAATATGAGTCTTAATAAAAAGAAGTTACTTTTTACGTAGACCAAACCTAGTTCTATTATTAAGCGCGTAAGCAGATAAGATGAAGATCAAATAGAGGCAAAGCTAAAAAATAACGACTATATATTTTCATGTTTCAGCGTTGAAAACTTATGTGGGTGAAACGCTAGAATTGACTGGAGTTCTTCGACAAGAAATGGGCACTTGTCTTTGCATAGACAGCAACAATGTGCCTCCGACAGTCAGCAAACGTTACTCTCTACAAGTTCACTGTATGTATTATTAAGCGCTTATCATAGAGTTATTATACAAATATATTTGCAATTATCATTCTTATATATTATACAAGGTGAATCAGAACACGTGGAAAATATGGCAGAGGTTGATTCTGAATACTGAAATAAGAAGAAAATTTTATATAACATAATATGCCTAATATGACCATACGTTCCGCTTATAGCTTATTTTGCGATGCTAAACATTACACAGATGAACGATTTCTTGGAAAATAGATAAATCGTGCTGGCCTTATTTCCGGACCAATACGCTCTTCGGATCCGAATCCGTTCGATTATTAAATACGGGGGCGTTTAAAATCTCTTACTTATAAAACGTTAGTTGACGTGACGATCAAAATTTTCGACAAATTCGTGTAAGCTGTTCGAACAAGATGGACGATCTATGACGCGACGCATTCGCGTTTCCGTAGAAACTGGAACTGATCGATTCGAGTAATTTCTCTAAAGATAGGTAAGAAAGTACTGTGACACAAAGCAAGCGTCTACTCGAAAACGTTTATACGAAATTTTCTTCTTATTTTAATGCGCTGAATCAGCCCCTGCTTGCCTGGAAGCCGTACTTTCCACATGTCTCGAACTCTATCATACCGATCCACTAGGTAAACAAAATAAAAGCCTGCCAAGCACTGTGGCGGCACGGGCCACGGAACTTTTCAACGGCTCCGGATGCAAAGCGCGACGCCGCCAAAGCGCAACACCGACGTGCCCAATGTACCATCGATATCTTCACACTCTTTCCGCCGAATTCTCGGAAGAGCATACAGCTCGGAAGAGCTACGATATCGATGGGCTACGAAGGGAAGAATCTGCGCGATCCGAAACAAAAGCACAGGCAGTCTGTCTTACGCCATTAAATGCGTAACTCCTCGGTATTATTTGCATAGCAACGCGTCGAATGATCTCTCGGTGTCTATCGTTATTTGTTAGTTGTTACCAATTGTCTGTTAAGTGTAATTGTTAATTGTTAATTGTTAACTCTGATTGTTGATTAGTTCTAAATAAGCTATTGTTCGTTAAAAACACCAAGAGTAGTTCCTTACGCACCTATCACCATACCACCTCAGCACGAACGCCGTATAGATTGTTTTCACCTGTTCGATTCGTGCTAGATTTGACTAAAATACTCATGCGAAGTTATTGAACATATAAAATCCGAATTAACATCCAGTTTTCAACAACCTGTCTAAAGATACCGCTCACAAACAAGCTATCATTTCTTGAAACAAATATATAAGATTTATTTACGTTATCAATTTTGTCGTGTGTCGAAATACAGCCCACTCAAAACATTCTATGGACCAAACGAAAAAATTGTTGACATTGATTGTCAACAAGTCCTACAAACTAGGATCTTTCATATTTCTTTCGCTTTTGATAATTAGACACAACCTCCCGCTAGCCGATGAGTCATTCTGCTATATTTGGCTTATCCTTTGTTATTATACAAATTACTGCCATTGTTCACGGCTGATCTACTAATTCGTTTGGTGACTAGACACTACGTTAGATATTTTAATCAAATAAACTCATAATTGTATCGATAAAATACTTCCTATCAGTACAATATATGATCCAAAATTTAAACATCCTGCTTCAGGGCGACATATCCAGTGAATTAACGGCGCCTGAACAATCCCTTAAAACGGGTAAATCTATAACTTTATTATCTAATTTCAACCTAATATCCACAAACTGATCAACATAATTTCACTATGCCCAAAAAGAATCGCCTTGCAAATGATATCGATATTTACGACATTTCTTTGCTATATTAATATAGTATTATTTGTTATAGATCCAGACCACCGACCTCGACCAGGGCTATCAAAATTCGCCTTCGTCATGGCCAATAACCAATATAATATTAACTACGATGGAAACTGTCATTGTTAATTTAACACTAGCTATCGCTGCTATAATACGAATAGCCTGTATACATATTAAATAAACTGTAATAAATAACTTATTATTTTTAAATACACCCTGTCTTATTTATCTACACCTTCCTTTGTCTTACGTCCACCCTGACCTACGCATTGTCACGTAAAATTCGTGATAAAAAAGGATTTTTGCAATCCACTAGCGATAAAAAGTTCGCGTACAAGGTAAATAGCGGGCAAAAGAACGGTATAAAGCATAGAGTGTAGAGTATAGTAGCATTGCAGAAAAAGAAAAATCAACAGCTTGCTCGGTCATTGCGCAGCAACAGATCAAGCAACGATACAAATGATCATGGAAGTGCGTTTCTGCTTCCCGGTCTGTTCGAACTATGACGATTTGTCTTTCTGATTTTTCCGACTCGACCGTTGCACCGTTCACTCGACCATCGACCATAAATTGTTTCGAATTTTCTAGAGAACGGACACTTGAAACTACGTGCTTGCGGTACATTCGATAGCCAGAACAGAGGGATCCTTCGTGAGCCTGTTTTCGTCCTGCGAGACGAGCAAATTATTAGAAATTTCCTGATGCAATTGTACGCGGTTTTATGCAACTTTGATTATACACGTGAACGATATTTGGCACAGAGGAGTAACATTTTCGGGGTAACATTTGCGCACTAATAGGTTCCCACGTAGCTAAAATAAAGCAAAAGTTGCGCGAAATTAACGGATGACAATTGAGAAATTTCTTGGGTGATCTACGTTTATTACGAAATGGTTGGATGCGAGAATCGATATCTGGTAGCATCTAAGTTGTCCGAGAGAGTTTCACGATAAAGGAACAGATCTCTGCCGATACTCTCTATCCGACTATCGTAGCAGATTTGCGTACTTTTGCAAGGTTCTCCAAATTAATACAAATTTCTAACTACCGTAACATCGAGATATTATACATCGTAAGGCAAAGTTAAGGAGAGTGGCGATGACCTCGGAAACGCGAAAAATATCTCAGAAGATAGAATTTTGGTGGCGCGAAGGACAAATGTTCGTGATGGTTTTTGCCAATAGCGATTCTGATTCTCCCTTGACGTGTCTGCTCGGCGCCACTTCCGGCATCGTGACAACCACCGTAAGCCCTAGGACACCCTTACAGCCTCCTTTACATCGCATATGCCCTTCTCGCTGTTGATGAAAATCCAATTTGTGAAATTAGACGTTTGCTCGCTTTGAGACAAAGTAAACCGCGTTTCTCACAGGTGTTCGGCAGATGGCGATGATGAGATATATAGTGCAACAAAGTGAAATTTTACGCGCGTAAATCTAACAGGATTATAATGTAACAGAAGCACAACAAAGAGGAAACTTGTGATGAAAAAGGAAGAATATATTACCAAGGAAACTCTTTTGCTCCATTTTCTTTCGTAGAATTATATTTCACTTGCGAGTATTATAGCAGGTCTGCCTTTGATACAAAAATCATAAAAGGTTTACGTATCTGCACGTATATTTACGCTGTATGAACGACACTCGAGTATTACACGCATGCATTATCGACAAATAGATCCACGTTCGAGATAAGAGTTCCTCTTTGATACTTTCTTATGGTATAAATAACGAGAAATTATCAGGAAGTATGTTACAGTGAAACTGCTCGTACTTCGTTACTTTTACTCGCATGTATGACACCTACAACGATATTCTTTGTTGAATCAATAAATAAAAGCGCTCCCCAGCGTACATACAAGACTAGATCTTGAAATATAAGAATCGACGTAACAATAAGACTAAAAAAGTTCGAAATGAAAGTAATTATGTATATTCGATATATCTTTGGTAATCATTTCTTTAATCTCCTTCTTTGATCCAGTATCCATATTTAAAATCTACGAATAAATGATATATATTTAATATATACATTAAACTATACTTTTTAATAATACATACCATAATTTAATATTATGGTTGAAATTATGACGTATATAGCAATTAATACATACACATGTGTTTAGTTCTATTAACTTAGAAGCACATGTAAATTAAAAAAAATATATATATATATGAAACAATAATAAAATAATGAAGTAACATTGAGAATAGAATCTAGTTTAATTACACATATATACCCTTTTAATAATTCCGTTCTTATAAATTTTATTAAATTTACAGTGAAGCTTACAATTACACTAATGCCAATGAATATTAACGTATGCGTTTATTATTACACTAAATAAAAATGAAAGTAATGCAATGAAAAATACAATATACCTTAATGGAAATAAAATAAGTAAATAGCGAAGTATTTATTAATATTATTATATAGCATTATATTATATTATTATAATATTTATTAATATTTACTTACCTTTTACGTTTGCACAAAAACTATAAAATTTTAAATATAAAGAGAGATTTATAACAGAGATAAAGCAAGTCACAGAAATTAGTGTCTTTCAATGGCAAAAATGCGTTAAAGGAAGTGAAACGATAATCTCCGTCTCGCGTCACAAGCGGAACTGTGTCAGTTTTGCTCCTTGAAAGTACACGTAGCGGTACATGAGCTAGAGAACATTTCAAATCATGTTGTTGTTTTTTTGCTTCGGAGTATCAAGATCGTGAGGACATACATAATATATTAATAAATAAACTCCGGGCAAAACAATGTCGCCGTTACGTTACCGTCGAACCGTTGAACAAAGACGAATTTGAATTCTCCGACTCTCCCCCGATCTGTTTATACTATACCAGTTTAAACGGACGCAATCGTAAGGAGTTCACGAGAGTTATGGATCAGTATCTACGAGTATCTACCGTCTTTGCGAACATTATCTATAATTATTTATTTAATCATTTGAAAATATACTTGAAGGTTTCAACAACGAGCAATCTTGTCTAATAAATCTCACGATCAACCATCCTCTACACACAAGTCCTCTGAAAACATAACGACTTTTCAGTTCAATTTGAATCGTTGCGTTCAACGCCATCAGGGTGTCCTGCATAACGCGGGCATCCGACTAGGTGCTGATACCACATACAAGAACAAATCGAATATGTGAAATAAAGCTTTTTAGCTTAAGGTCCCGTTTTGAAAAAAATACAGTTTGAACGTGTTCGGTTGGCAATTGGCTTAATACACGCGTATGATAAATAATAAGATTTATTACATGATTTTACAAAATTTGTTAAAATTGATTAAGAAGTTACTTTCAAGAAGTAATATTTACATAATTGTAAATTGAACCCTATGTTTAACAAAATTAGGCATTCTTAAGTATTTGTTATTGTAAATTACTATTATGCTTCGCCAAGTGTGATTGGCTATTTCTGGAACACAGCGTCCATCGATGTCTTCAATGAAAGAACATAAGTTTAATAACCTAACTTATCGACGAAATAAATCCCTGGCCCCCGGGTACCGTGTTAGGAAGCTTCCGTGGTAATTCTTTTAAAAGCAATTAACGAGTGATCTGTTCGCGAATTATTGTATTGTATTATATATTATGTGGCATCATGATATCATAAGAAATACAAGTCACTATGATTTCTTCGTACTATTTCACAGATGGAGTGTGCAAATTTGACTTTACAATGAACAAAGTCAAACGTGACAATGACAAAATTGTATGTGGCAAAACTGGATACCTCAATGTTATACAGCGTGTCAAGAAAGTGTTTGTTGTCATCTTATGTCTTTGGGAGGTAATTCTACACCTTCGGATTTGCGAAGATCGGTTGAAAAAGAGGATCAAAAAGCAAAATTGACCTCGAGCATTCTATTGCACGTATTGCGTGTTTGTGCGCGTATTTATCCATCGATGTATTGCAAAGAACAGTTTGTCCAATAGGGGTTTCACACGCAGCAGTGGGAAAAATAATACTCTCACCCTGAGAGAATTGACCGGCGAGGGCGCGGCAGAGGCCATGGAAGCGCTTCGGTGAGGTGCGCTAGGTCCGTCGCAAATCTGCCCGGCAGGGGAACCGGATTGTCTGGCACGGCGGCTCCGGCGACGAGGCGCGGTGTAACGTGGCCGCATATCGCTCCATTAGGGGGTGTATTGAGCGCGGAGGGGGTGTATCCCTCACACCAGTTCCCGGGCTCCTCTAGATCGCTGCCGGGACGGTCATCGTGGAGGTTTTAGTCCGTTGGCGTCTGCCACTACCACGCCGCTTTTTCCCAGAAGCGACCTGGTGTCCGTGCGGATTTCCTCCACGTTAATAAAAAAAAAAAAAAAAAAAAAGTGGGAAAAATAATACGCCAAAAAGGTGTACGTTATAAGGTTCGCCGTGTGCGAAATTATGTCGTTTGACGAATATTCGATGGTTAGCCGCTAAGAAAATTATAACGCAATCCTTGGAAATATCTTGTTTACGGATGAGAGCGATTCTTCCGATAGCAATATTCTCGATCGTCAGACTGCCAGGATTTAGGCTTGTGAAAGTTCTCACATTATGATACAATGATACAGAGATCCAAGCAGGCTCGAGCAAGTTTGATTTATTATTATATTATTCATATATATATATATATATAAATAATATAATATATATTATATATATATATATATATATATATATATGTCGGGTTAACATTAGAATTTAAGGCGTGTAACGATTCTTCGTTTGAATTAGCTATCGTTTTATGAAACAGAGATTATATTTACGCGAATATACAAGATTTTACAAAATATTATGAGTATTGAGTTTAATGAATGATAAGATTAACAAATGATAAGATTAACAAATGATAAGTTTAACTAATGATTCCAAACGAATCCACGGTCAACGGGATAACTCTTTATTATGCGTAGAATAATTTTAAACACCAAATACAATTGCTGAGACACTCGGTAAATTGCTCGATGTATCACTTTCCAAGGCGATCACACGAATGAATATCTGATGAAAATCTTTTTCGCTATACGACTGCATTTGTTTGTTATATGCTCGCTGGAGACATCGAGAAGGTTCCAATCGTTGTTGCTAGGCAATTTCTGTCAAAAGTTTGTTGTATACTCTTTGGAAACATCGAGAAAGATCCAAACGCCGATACTAGGCAGTTTCTGTCTGGAGATTGATTCCTAATACAACGTGTGTCCCATTATATCAGCATCTCCAAAGTACAATTCTATGTGATTTCTAGGGAGAACAATACAACCGATCCACACCTTCGTCAGGCAAAACGTTTATCCCGTGACCGTGGCTACGTTCGGCGACCAGTTGTCACCTCGAACCCACTTTCGCTTTCACAAATGTCAAACAATTACAAATGACAATTGCTTAATTACAGTTATGATAAAATCTAGGCTAAAGCATTAGAAGGCTTCCTCAAAATTGCAAAGGGAAGGCTCCGGTTTTCCTTTCATCTCCGACATATATAATAATCTGTTAATAGCAGCGTTCTCTTCATGTTAACTACCCTCATTATCCCAAAAGAAATAAGGGATTGAACGATTCGTGGCGTCGATTAGTCAATCGTAACGGGAATTTACGATTCCCGTTGGCGCACTTCCTCGAGATCGCGTCTCCCCACGAACGTGCGAATTTACATATTTAACAATATATATATGGCGGGTTAATGTTGAAATTTTGGGTGTTTGGGCGTTAATTTTAGTTTCTTTACATTTTTTTCCTTTAGGAATACCTGCACTTTATCATTTATGGAAGTTTTGTTAACAGAAACGAAAAATTTAGAAAAGATATGTATAATCAAGGAACCTCAGGATAGCACACTTAGACTGCAGATTTTTCTGTATGCAAAAGTAAGTCAAAGGAAGAGGATGAAGTTTTCTTGTATAAGGCTTTGTTTCTGCTTGAGCTAGCTTACAATCAAATACATTCAGTGTGACAGAGTATCGACAACTATTTCAAACTTTAGCTTTAAATACAAAAAGTTTACGCGCAAAAATAAGCTGAAGAAAAGAAAAATGTTTTTTTTCTTGTTTGACGTCTTATCCTGTCTGGCGGTATGGAATTATTCTGGAAAAGCCTGTATATGTACAGAGTATATAAAAAATACACTTATTTGACCGGACCATCCTAATTCTACAACTCTGGATGATACAGTTTTACAAACGTCTACTCATCGCGAGGACCAACTTGCCAACTTTTCAAAATAAGCTATGAGTCGCAATTGAACCGTTTTCTGGAGAAATGACGTTGAAATTTCATTGGGTCTTACATCGAGATTATTCGCAACAAGTTTATATTTCGCAGTCAGGTAGAAAGTAAGCAATGTGACATCAACGAGAAAACAACAAGTTTTCGTTAGCAGGTGGGATAGCCCGTGATAAACAGAATGGAGCAATCAGCGTGATTTCACATTATTACAGAATTATCTACTGCGTGAAAAAAGACTTTCAAACAAAGATTCTGATTTTATTAGCTTTCTTTTAGAATAAATAGAAACTAAAATTTGTAAATAACAATTAATCTCATTATTTTAAATAATATATCTAAAC
Source organism: Bombus vancouverensis nearcticus (assembly GCF_051014615.1). Taxonomy (NCBI): domain Eukaryota; kingdom Metazoa; phylum Arthropoda; class Insecta; order Hymenoptera; family Apidae; genus Bombus; species Bombus vancouverensis. The sequence continues at coordinate 1,130,492 of NW_027468917.1, read as the reverse complement.
TTGTTGAAATTGCAAATAATTTATTTCTGTCTTTTAACATTTAAACAATTATTTAAATGAAAATTTATTTAATAGTGCCCAGTATTGCGCGCAACACATTTTTGGAACAACGAACAATTCGATAGTCGGTAATAGAGATAGATGGCAAAATAATTGGATTTATTGATAAAATGAGGATTAAATTGATTAAAAAAAGTAAATTGATTAAAATGTATAGAAATCCTACATATACAAGAATAATATCTTGCACGTCATGGTATCCAAATATACTTTCCCAGTAAAGTTCCATTTGATCCTCGTGCTAACTAGCATACGGTGCCAGCAAACGTCAATTTTTACAAAATTTTGCATGAATCAATCGATCCAGAGGCTCCGATCCTCCGAAATCACGCTAGTGGACACTTATACGCCCTGACACTTTTTATACATGCTGTACATAAAAATATATGTATCGAAACTGTTGTTATTTCTATACTCAGAGGTAAGATCAGAGTAGTTATTATTTTATTGAATGGATAAATCTATTACACCGTTCTGAGCCAAAAAAAGCCTTTATTGCACACGCTTACAAAAACTAGGGATAAAAACAAAAAAGCATCTTAAGCCTATCGATTAAATCTATCGATTGTAACTAGCATCATCCTCTAGTTACTATTTCTTATCACTAACGCATCTGCATATGGATGGCGAGCACGAACTCACGTTGTCATTTTCAACAGAAACTTTGATACAAAGTACGCAGATTTGTGTATAAATACATTACGGTTGAAAAATTGTTGAATATTTACTACTGTATCTGTTATACTTGATCGTTAACACCTATTTTTTTCGCCTGCCTAACTTACTATCCTCAAAACGTTATCGGATTATACATTTTGTTCGGCTGATAAAATGGAATTTCTTGGAATTTAGAGCTCCCTTTACATTCACTTGTTATTGTACGAGTATTTTGCTCGTTCACCAGCCGTTCACTCATTTTATTTCGCAATCGTGACAATTTGATGCTGCTTCTCCACTCTGTATAACGTGTTACCTACAAACACCGATATGTATATAATCTGATGCATTAATTACTATACGATACACCATGAGAACGTTAATACACGCAAAACGAAATAGATAAACAGTATCTGCTAAAATTATAGCTATAATATATAATATAATATATAATATAATATAATATAATATATTTTTGTTACAGTCGACTTCTCCAAAAGTCAAAAGCTTGTCTTGTTATTGGCACGTACCGTAAACACTCGACTAATTGCGTATTTCTTAAAGCTATATTTCTCCTCTTTACAACTTTTTTACGAGATTAGTTTGAAATCAGCCCAATTGATAAACCATTTCAATTTTCAATCTCCTATATTCAAAATTTATTATAATCAATTCTATTTTAGTTTTTGCTATCAAAGGAACATAAATTGGAAGTTGAAACAAAAAACATGGGTTCTAATTAAATATTACTATCTGCTTCTATTCTTAATCGTTACGAATTATTTATACATTATTACCAATTATCAGTTGTTTATTATACATTGCTCGTTGCATTCACCCTATTACCCCTACACTTCCGTATCATCAACCATATTGCTATCTTCGAATAATTTTCCTCAAACGCAAAATCTCCCACGTACCTAACCTTTTAATTTCAAAGCTAATTAATTCACGGACATCTTCGATCTTTAACAAGCGTGTATCCTACCAATGATTAGCAGTTACTCTTCATTAATTCATTAATTCATTGATTCAATCTGTAACGTTTCGAGTATGTACATCGCATGTCGTATCATTGTATCGGTATTGTATCTGTTGATTCGAAAGATAGCTGGTTACTCAGGTGGCTAAATTGATCTCGCCATAGACGAAACTTATTTGTGTATCCATCTATGTATATATAAAAGATATACACAAGCAAACAGATAAGGCAATCGAGAATCAATGGATTCAATAGCCGGTAAATATTTACAAAAAAAGGAGATACCGCCGATTTTGACATTTTTTAAATATTTTGTTAATGTTATCAGTTTGAGTAAGATTTTATTCGAGGATTGCCGTTCATTAAAAAGTTAATATCAAAAAAGTTCAATGAGTCATTTGCATTTAAGAGAGTGTACTTAGTCAGATTCTTAGTAAACACTTATCCAACAGCCGATCGTTTAGTAATTTTCGATTCGATTATTCGTGTTCGTTTTTTCGTGTTCGATAACGTTTTGCAGAAGAAGATTCGATTCAATGTTTGTAATATGTCGTGTATACAATTTTAATAATTACATTCGATAATTGCACAAAAATCGGGACTGAAACGTTACAATTATGGAGACGTAGGAACGACTCTATTCCTCAAAATTGACAACGCGAATGAAAGAGAAAGAGAGCCTCGTTAAAGACTGGCGATAAGTTGAAAGATTCTTATTTGCGATTTTTGATCAATGAAATTTTTGCTAATATGTTTCTCGCGTTTTACTGGTTAAAATGACACCAAACACGATAAAATTTGGAACATATTTGCTTACTTAATAATTGATAATTAAATATTATTCATATTATATCATGTTTGATCTTATTTTAGTCGGGGAAATCCTACAAATGCGTTAGTGGAAATTTAATTTTAAAAAGCCTAAAATAAGGCAATTTTCAGTTTTGAATGATTACTCGGATACATTGTCTCAACGATAACTGATAATATTGGATCATGTTACACTGCTCGATCGCAATGGACCGCCAAATTTCCGCGATACCTCAGGGAAATCTGTCCTTCTCAAAGTGGACACGACGGCTGTGTAACTACGTAGAGGACTTTTTCGTGCAATTATCGAATGTTTGTACTAACCGTTTAATTTTTTGTTCCAAAATTCTTATTCTTTATATTAGATGAATAATTCAAATATCTCACTGTGAAGTACCTGTGTTATTATTGATTGGTGTTTTATAATTATATTAAACAACGAATACTGAATAACGAAGTATTTTTCGGTTAAGGATTTCTTTCGTTATTCATAATTAATAATTATTATACATAGCAATTTCGACAAAGTAACGAAGATGTAGAGTCGAATTCGAGTACGATAAGTAGTCACAGAAAATTTATCTTTTCTCCAATTGATTGCGTCTCCTAGTTTAATGGTGTTTTATAAACGGGCCGCTTATCTTGAAAATGGTAAATCCATTTTCCTTTGTTTCGGAATATTGAAACATTACGTTCGATTGGACTATTTTACTACGTTTTATGACCTTGAGTGACCTTAAATGACCGCGATATTTAAATCCGTCTTCAAAAGAGCAACAATGGGACAAATAGGTATTCAAAACTACACGGCTACACTTAAAAGAAAAAACGAAGCCTATTAAAGTGTTCTTTAAAACTCGTAAACGCGTCCATCTGAGAAAAACTTTTTCCATCGCGTAATAGCCTCCTCGAAACCAAACAACTTTTGTTTCAAACATTTCCCTGCGTCTCAAAAAATTGAAAGAATTATTCAGGTGGTTTGCTGTTGAAGACTCAGCCTGTATATCCCCAAAATTCCATGTAGTTCTGATTGTTAGGCAAACTGATATTGTAATCTAACACGAGTCAACCTCATCAAGGGGCGAGAGGGAGGGGGTGTCAATAGACTAAACACAGAAGTATTCGCCTCTATATGTACCTCTATTCGCTATTTTGAACATGAACAGAAAGATAACAGTACGGAGTGGGTGAGAAAAGCATTAAGAATTTTGATCCAGCATTTTTTAATCTCTTTATTGTGACATGAAAACTACGGAAAAAGTAATTTAAAAAAGCGACCAGATATCAATGACCTACGAAAAAGATAAAATTCATCCGGACAGAAAGAAGGAAGAAAACTATTTAACGTTTCATCAGAGAAAAAGAATCGAGGAAAAGGCTTGGTTATTGATCTTGTGAGACAGGAACGTCATAAATGCTAGTATAGGTAATCTTGCAGAAGTTGTTAAGAATCTTTATCGTAGTTTGGTATGAAAAATATCGAATAATTTGGATTTCGAATCACATACAAATTAAGATGCAGGGGAGAGTCGCACGGTACCTTGTGCTAGAGTTGATAAAAGTGAGAATTTACAAAGTGACTTTATAGCACAAATGGAACTTGATAAAAGTAGGAAAATTAATTTTATGAAATTCAATAATACGAATTGACGAATTAACAATGTGCAAGAATAGTAATGTCGGAATTTGTAGGAAACGAAAAATTGTCGTCCAGTACCGATCAATTATTTAATTATTTGATCTTTTGCTCTAAATGGTTAATAATGTTTTAAAAAGTCCTCTAGATGTCAGTATACATATTCTTATTCAAATTTGATTATTATGTATATCGTATGGAAAATACTTAATATTTTCTTGATCTGCGCATTCGACGTGTGCCCAGACTTCACATTCGTCGTTTTTGAAACATTGAAAGCTTCAGTGACCTGTCTTTGGGCCATTTTATTTTTGAAGAGTAGCTTCGAAGCCCCATTCATGTTCTCCTCTGACCATTTCTCTCTTTTCTGTTTTGGACTTTCAAACATTTTTCTATGGGAAAAGGTAGAAGAAAAATTAAACGGACACCTTCTAATTTAGTCTCAGTTGCCAAAATATTGAACTTACAGGTAAAAGAAATTCGGTCTATGACTAAATCATCGGTATTGGACGACAAATACGTTGAACAAATACGTTTTAGATTATAATGTATATAATATACAAAGGAAATTATAAAAGTGGGGCAAATAACTAGTAATTACACTTAATAAATTAGATATAGTATACATTAAAAAACATTTTACTTACCTGAAAAACAACATGTCAACTCTAGAAAATAATTTTTAATTTTCGAAATATCAATGTATATGTTTGACATATCAGATCAATATGGCTCCGAAATATGTTACACGGAATTGTTCATTTTCATTTGTTTGTTCCAATAAAAGCGCTAATATCTGGTGAAAAATCCTATGTATTTAGAAATTAACAGAAGTGTTAAGTGAGCTGTTATTTTGCCCGCATTGTATTTCTTACATGTAATGCCTGTTACACGTTTTATCTTTAAAATAGCAAACTCATTATTTACTCGAGATTTATTCCTAGCGCACGAATATTTTTCAATAGAGCGATGCAAAGTTTTACTGTATCTCGGATCATCACAAGTTAATCAAAATCTTGAGGATTCGATTTCACCTGCTCAAAGTGACTTTTGCAGGCAAAAGAAATTGTTCCTCGGATACTTTAATATTTTTTACTAAATTTCATCAAAAATAGAATTTTATTTGCTAATAGAAGATAACTATGTTTTGGTACTCCTACAGAACAATATCACGACATTCGCTAAAATTACAAATATTGTACAGTATATTCACTACAAGGCTAATTGAAATAGCTTGTAATCCAACATATAAGAATGCTACTTGCAAAGTATTTTTGCTAGTAACAGTTTAAAGTAGAGAGATATTCCTAAAAAATCATATATTTTATACATATATGTACGTAGTATATACAGTGGATATAACTATGTTTCTGAATTTATAAAATAACAATTGTCTTGTAATACGTAAAAATCTCGAGAAGATTTAAATAAAAATTTTGATTATTTGTTTGAAAATAATTTATTATTTGCACTGAAATGTTACATCTCGAATGCACTGTACTTTGTTACGCGATTCGTTCCTGCACAATTTTTTCAGCAAGCTATCTACATAAACAATACATGATAAAAACAAAATTAGGTATATTAGTTCCACCAGTATTTTAATTCAAATTAATAATTTACTGAAGAACATTTATTAACACGTTGACTACCACGACACCCGCATTCGGGTGTCAGCAAAGTTTCTGGTCAGGCCGCGTAACCCATATTCGGGTGTCGCTTATTTGACTACTTGCTAAGGATCGTCGTAGGTATTTGAAAAGATATTTCATAATAATAAAACTGTTGAATTGTTATAAAATAAAAATACGTTGTAATACGTTGTAAATAAAAATTGTTATAAAATAAAAAATATAAAATAAAAATAAAATAAAGAAAAACATTCTATACATAGCTGAGGTTGGTCGGGACAATTTGGACAAGAAGTTGTTGTTTTCTTCAAATTCTTTTGTGCCTTTGTTCGGTCCATTCGACGTCTTTTACTTGCATAACATAGTTTGCACGCGCGTCTAATGCTTCTTCCGGAATCATTTTTCCGAACGGCGATATTGTGCTGACTCTGTCGAAGACAAGGATTCTTCGTATTTTTAGACAACCCTAATAATTTTGCAAGTAGTAATTGTCTAAATATTCCAATATTTATATTTTTCCTTGTTGCAATTTTGTGAACCGTCAAAGCGTTTACAACAGAAATTCCCAGAAGGAATTGAATGCCACGTTTTCTGTACCATTTGATTCCTTTTCTAATTGTGGTGGCATAAGAAACCATTTGATCGGAATAATCTATACCACACTTTCCTTCGTTATATTCGACAACAGCTAGCGGTTTTAATGTAGCGAACAAGCGAAACGAAAGATCATTCTTGAGACCACCACTTGAGCGATTCGCATTACTAAAATATCGATAGGAGCACCTAGCAGAGAACGCTTGGTACTGCTGTACGCGTGGCCTGACGCAGATTTTTTTGAAAACACGCGTGGCAGTCAATGTGTTAATAAACTATTAAACTACATGTCGTGAAGAAGTATCCCCTTTATGAACATTTATTAATAGCTCTAGAGTTGATAATATTAGCTTGAGGAAGTTCTGTATGTACGTGTAATTGATAGTACTCGCGTACACCTGTGCGTGTAAAACGTTTCAAGTTAATAAAGAGAACATGATACACGTGGAATAGGTATGAATAAAAATTACAAGAAGCCGGAGAATATTCTAAAACATATGCCATGATAAAATATAAATTGTAAAGAGTTATAGATCATGTTATTATATATTAAAATTATGCTTAACAAGCAGATATTAGCGTAAATATGACGCTGCGTTAATTAAATCCAACAATATTGAGAAAAGAACAAATTGAACAATACCTAGAAATAATTTAGAAAAACACTGTTAGATCAATTTCAAATTGGGTTTTCTTTACTCGATGTCAAACTTAACTCTTATTCGTCTTTTGCATAAACTCTTTTCGTGATATGAAACTTTAGAGTTGACATGCTGCTGGTATTAATTGCACACGCAGAATAAGATTTTCCAAATTGAACCGAAACGATTTAGACAGAAAAATGTAATACTTTCAATACTCATAACAATTATTTATGCATTCCGCATATAAACCTACCGAATATTTATTACTTACTTTTAGCTCAAAAATATTTGATATACTACTACCAAGCAAATATTAGATTGAAGAGGAAATCATACATGAAAGATGTCACTTTTTTTAATAAAAAGTTCGTTCTCATCAAAGTTTCTGGCAATTTATTACATACCTGTATACAAAGTGGATTACTTTGTAACACAACTGGAAAGTAACTTTCTTTAGTAATGATTTGCGTAATAAATTACGCAAAAAGTAAAAAGAAGATTATATTTTAAATCATATTCTAAGAATAACTGTATTTTAAACGTGATTTCAAAAGAATTTTGAATTTAAAAATTCGTCAAAAGTACATACGTACTTACTACTTCGACACGATCTAGGCTAATTATGTGTTCTAATGTTTATACATCTTGATAGTAGCTGTATTCAAAGAGCGCGTCGAATCTTTTTATAGTATTTGCCTTTTGATGTATTAAAAGTATCATTAGAGATACTTTATCTTCTTATTATCGCAAATATGTATAGTTCTGCTCATTGCATCGACAAGTGAACGGATTTTAAGCTTCCTATTCTTTTACATTTTCAATATTTCCAGAGTTATTTGTTTTCAGAATAAAAAAATATTAATTCCTGCCACTTTTGAGAGAAATTGTTTAGAAGTGTATCCTGTTTATCTCGAATCGCTCAAATATATCGGGGAAAAAATGAATGATACAAAAATCGAATGACATCGAAAGGGATATACTATTATATTCGTGTGTATTTACTTTGCGTGTATTGTCTTAACATGAAATCTCTTGCGTGTTAAAATATTTCAGTGGATATCTCCATTTTTTGTTACATAATCACGCAGCTGACGTTCAGACATCTCTAAAATACTAGAAACTTGCGTCTTTCGCACCATCCGCTATCGTAATAGAAACTTTCAAATTCGACAGAGCAATACAAAGCACGCGAAAAGTGACTGACCAAAAAAGAACTGAATGTTTTGACGACATTACGAAACTGCAGCCTTGTATTTCAGCAATATCATACCAGCAATAACAAATTTTGAGAAATATCTTTATGTTCTATTCCTGTGGCGTACTTTGGATAACGCTAATCCCGGCGACACACTAAATTTTGAAATCCATACGACTGATTCTACAGAAGCGGGGATTCTACAGCAGCGATTTCGCTTGCACAGTTGTTCATTTAATTTATGAATTGTAAGAAACCTCAAGTATGTCAGAGGACATAGTGATATTGCTACAAAAGCGACTAGACAAATAGAGAGCTACATGTGATTTTATCGTATTTTTTTAACCCTTTCGCTTCGGCAATCCAGTCCGCCGAAGTACTGTCACTGAACGGAAACGCGCGCCAGAAATACGCACAGTGTGCGTGGCTACTGTATATACGTTTTCCTAAGTCTTAAATAATAATAATTCTTGTAAGAACCGTATACGAAATATCGTTTCACTGTCAATGGATTTAGTAGATTTTTTAGCACGAAACAATATACGATTTTGATGTTGTTTCAAGAACGAGTAACTTAAAGAAGTGATTAATCCAGTATGTCAATAAAATCAAGGGAAAATGTTCTGTCGATAACGAAAAAATATATTAATGACCACAGATAGCATTTGTATATGCATCATTTTTGTCAAATTTTGTCTTCCAAACACAACTTTTTAATATTCCTATTTTATCTACTTTTGCTAAAATACATTAAACACATTTCAATACTAAACTAAAGATCTTTAAACTTAAAAATGACTTTTGCTTATTCCCATGTCACAAACAATTGGCTTTAATAATTATCGATCAATACTCTCTTATTCGTAAGCACATCAGCATATTCGATCCATGCAAATTCACGTAAAATGTTACTACTTCCTGCCTTTCGTTACATGTATCTTAATAAATTGTATCTTATTAAATCTTAATAAATATGAGTCTTAATAAAAAGAAGTTACTTTTTACGTAGACCAAACCTAGTTCTATTATTAAGCGCGTAAGCAGATAAGATGAAGATCAAATAGAGGCAAAGCTAAAAAATAACGACTATATATTTTCATGTTTCAGCGTTGAAAACTTATGTGGGTGAAACGCTAGAATTGACTGGAGTTCTTCGACAAGAAATGGGCACTTGTCTTTGCATAGACAGCAACAATGTGCCTCCGACAGTCAGCAAACGTTACTCTCTACAAGTTCACTGTATGTATTATTAAGCGCTTATCATAGAGTTATTATACAAATATATTTGCAATTATCATTCTTATATATTATACAAGGTGAATCAGAACACGTGGAAAATATGGCAGAGGTTGATTCTGAATACTGAAATAAGAAGAAAATTTTATATAACATAATATGCCTAATATGACCATACGTTCCGCTTATAGCTTATTTTGCGATGCTAAACATTACACAGATGAACGATTTCTTGGAAAATAGATAAATCGTGCTGGCCTTATTTCCGGACCAATACGCTCTTCGGATCCGAATCCGTTCGATTATTAAATACGGGGGCGTTTAAAATCTCTTACTTATAAAACGTTAGTTGACGTGACGATCAAAATTTTCGACAAATTCGTGTAAGCTGTTCGAACAAGATGGACGATCTATGACGCGACGCATTCGCGTTTCCGTAGAAACTGGAACTGATCGATTCGAGTAATTTCTCTAAAGATAGGTAAGAAAGTACTGTGACACAAAGCAAGCGTCTACTCGAAAACGTTTATACGAAATTTTCTTCTTATTTTAATGCGCTGAATCAGCCCCTGCTTGCCTGGAAGCCGTACTTTCCACATGTCTCGAACTCTATCATACCGATCCACTAGGTAAACAAAATAAAAGCCTGCCAAGCACTGTGGCGGCACGGGCCACGGAACTTTTCAACGGCTCCGGATGCAAAGCGCGACGCCGCCAAAGCGCAACACCGACGTGCCCAATGTACCATCGATATCTTCACACTCTTTCCGCCGAATTCTCGGAAGAGCATACAGCTCGGAAGAGCTACGATATCGATGGGCTACGAAGGGAAGAATCTGCGCGATCCGAAACAAAAGCACAGGCAGTCTGTCTTACGCCATTAAATGCGTAACTCCTCGGTATTATTTGCATAGCAACGCGTCGAATGATCTCTCGGTGTCTATCGTTATTTGTTAGTTGTTACCAATTGTCTGTTAAGTGTAATTGTTAATTGTTAATTGTTAACTCTGATTGTTGATTAGTTCTAAATAAGCTATTGTTCGTTAAAAACACCAAGAGTAGTTCCTTACGCACCTATCACCATACCACCTCAGCACGAACGCCGTATAGATTGTTTTCACCTGTTCGATTCGTGCTAGATTTGACTAAAATACTCATGCGAAGTTATTGAACATATAAAATCCGAATTAACATCCAGTTTTCAACAACCTGTCTAAAGATACCGCTCACAAACAAGCTATCATTTCTTGAAACAAATATATAAGATTTATTTACGTTATCAATTTTGTCGTGTGTCGAAATACAGCCCACTCAAAACATTCTATGGACCAAACGAAAAAATTGTTGACATTGATTGTCAACAAGTCCTACAAACTAGGATCTTTCATATTTCTTTCGCTTTTGATAATTAGACACAACCTCCCGCTAGCCGATGAGTCATTCTGCTATATTTGGCTTATCCTTTGTTATTATACAAATTACTGCCATTGTTCACGGCTGATCTACTAATTCGTTTGGTGACTAGACACTACGTTAGATATTTTAATCAAATAAACTCATAATTGTATCGATAAAATACTTCCTATCAGTACAATATATGATCCAAAATTTAAACATCCTGCTTCAGGGCGACATATCCAGTGAATTAACGGCGCCTGAACAATCCCTTAAAACGGGTAAATCTATAACTTTATTATCTAATTTCAACCTAATATCCACAAACTGATCAACATAATTTCACTATGCCCAAAAAGAATCGCCTTGCAAATGATATCGATATTTACGACATTTCTTTGCTATATTAATATAGTATTATTTGTTATAGATCCAGACCACCGACCTCGACCAGGGCTATCAAAATTCGCCTTCGTCATGGCCAATAACCAATATAATATTAACTACGATGGAAACTGTCATTGTTAATTTAACACTAGCTATCGCTGCTATAATACGAATAGCCTGTATACATATTAAATAAACTGTAATAAATAACTTATTATTTTTAAATACACCCTGTCTTATTTATCTACACCTTCCTTTGTCTTACGTCCACCCTGACCTACGCATTGTCACGTAAAATTCGTGATAAAAAAGGATTTTTGCAATCCACTAGCGATAAAAAGTTCGCGTACAAGGTAAATAGCGGGCAAAAGAACGGTATAAAGCATAGAGTGTAGAGTATAGTAGCATTGCAGAAAAAGAAAAATCAACAGCTTGCTCGGTCATTGCGCAGCAACAGATCAAGCAACGATACAAATGATCATGGAAGTGCGTTTCTGCTTCCCGGTCTGTTCGAACTATGACGATTTGTCTTTCTGATTTTTCCGACTCGACCGTTGCACCGTTCACTCGACCATCGACCATAAATTGTTTCGAATTTTCTAGAGAACGGACACTTGAAACTACGTGCTTGCGGTACATTCGATAGCCAGAACAGAGGGATCCTTCGTGAGCCTGTTTTCGTCCTGCGAGACGAGCAAATTATTAGAAATTTCCTGATGCAATTGTACGCGGTTTTATGCAACTTTGATTATACACGTGAACGATATTTGGCACAGAGGAGTAACATTTTCGGGGTAACATTTGCGCACTAATAGGTTCCCACGTAGCTAAAATAAAGCAAAAGTTGCGCGAAATTAACGGATGACAATTGAGAAATTTCTTGGGTGATCTACGTTTATTACGAAATGGTTGGATGCGAGAATCGATATCTGGTAGCATCTAAGTTGTCCGAGAGAGTTTCACGATAAAGGAACAGATCTCTGCCGATACTCTCTATCCGACTATCGTAGCAGATTTGCGTACTTTTGCAAGGTTCTCCAAATTAATACAAATTTCTAACTACCGTAACATCGAGATATTATACATCGTAAGGCAAAGTTAAGGAGAGTGGCGATGACCTCGGAAACGCGAAAAATATCTCAGAAGATAGAATTTTGGTGGCGCGAAGGACAAATGTTCGTGATGGTTTTTGCCAATAGCGATTCTGATTCTCCCTTGACGTGTCTGCTCGGCGCCACTTCCGGCATCGTGACAACCACCGTAAGCCCTAGGACACCCTTACAGCCTCCTTTACATCGCATATGCCCTTCTCGCTGTTGATGAAAATCCAATTTGTGAAATTAGACGTTTGCTCGCTTTGAGACAAAGTAAACCGCGTTTCTCACAGGTGTTCGGCAGATGGCGATGATGAGATATATAGTGCAACAAAGTGAAATTTTACGCGCGTAAATCTAACAGGATTATAATGTAACAGAAGCACAACAAAGAGGAAACTTGTGATGAAAAAGGAAGAATATATTACCAAGGAAACTCTTTTGCTCCATTTTCTTTCGTAGAATTATATTTCACTTGCGAGTATTATAGCAGGTCTGCCTTTGATACAAAAATCATAAAAGGTTTACGTATCTGCACGTATATTTACGCTGTATGAACGACACTCGAGTATTACACGCATGCATTATCGACAAATAGATCCACGTTCGAGATAAGAGTTCCTCTTTGATACTTTCTTATGGTATAAATAACGAGAAATTATCAGGAAGTATGTTACAGTGAAACTGCTCGTACTTCGTTACTTTTACTCGCATGTATGACACCTACAACGATATTCTTTGTTGAATCAATAAATAAAAGCGCTCCCCAGCGTACATACAAGACTAGATCTTGAAATATAAGAATCGACGTAACAATAAGACTAAAAAAGTTCGAAATGAAAGTAATTATGTATATTCGATATATCTTTGGTAATCATTTCTTTAATCTCCTTCTTTGATCCAGTATCCATATTTAAAATCTACGAATAAATGATATATATTTAATATATACATTAAACTATACTTTTTAATAATACATACCATAATTTAATATTATGGTTGAAATTATGACGTATATAGCAATTAATACATACACATGTGTTTAGTTCTATTAACTTAGAAGCACATGTAAATTAAAAAAAATATATATATATATGAAACAATAATAAAATAATGAAGTAACATTGAGAATAGAATCTAGTTTAATTACACATATATACCCTTTTAATAATTCCGTTCTTATAAATTTTATTAAATTTACAGTGAAGCTTACAATTACACTAATGCCAATGAATATTAACGTATGCGTTTATTATTACACTAAATAAAAATGAAAGTAATGCAATGAAAAATACAATATACCTTAATGGAAATAAAATAAGTAAATAGCGAAGTATTTATTAATATTATTATATAGCATTATATTATATTATTATAATATTTATTAATATTTACTTACCTTTTACGTTTGCACAAAAACTATAAAATTTTAAATATAAAGAGAGATTTATAACAGAGATAAAGCAAGTCACAGAAATTAGTGTCTTTCAATGGCAAAAATGCGTTAAAGGAAGTGAAACGATAATCTCCGTCTCGCGTCACAAGCGGAACTGTGTCAGTTTTGCTCCTTGAAAGTACACGTAGCGGTACATGAGCTAGAGAACATTTCAAATCATGTTGTTGTTTTTTTGCTTCGGAGTATCAAGATCGTGAGGACATACATAATATATTAATAAATAAACTCCGGGCAAAACAATGTCGCCGTTACGTTACCGTCGAACCGTTGAACAAAGACGAATTTGAATTCTCCGACTCTCCCCCGATCTGTTTATACTATACCAGTTTAAACGGACGCAATCGTAAGGAGTTCACGAGAGTTATGGATCAGTATCTACGAGTATCTACCGTCTTTGCGAACATTATCTATAATTATTTATTTAATCATTTGAAAATATACTTGAAGGTTTCAACAACGAGCAATCTTGTCTAATAAATCTCACGATCAACCATCCTCTACACACAAGTCCTCTGAAAACATAACGACTTTTCAGTTCAATTTGAATCGTTGCGTTCAACGCCATCAGGGTGTCCTGCATAACGCGGGCATCCGACTAGGTGCTGATACCACATACAAGAACAAATCGAATATGTGAAATAAAGCTTTTTAGCTTAAGGTCCCGTTTTGAAAAAAATACAGTTTGAACGTGTTCGGTTGGCAATTGGCTTAATACACGCGTATGATAAATAATAAGATTTATTACATGATTTTACAAAATTTGTTAAAATTGATTAAGAAGTTACTTTCAAGAAGTAATATTTACATAATTGTAAATTGAACCCTATGTTTAACAAAATTAGGCATTCTTAAGTATTTGTTATTGTAAATTACTATTATGCTTCGCCAAGTGTGATTGGCTATTTCTGGAACACAGCGTCCATCGATGTCTTCAATGAAAGAACATAAGTTTAATAACCTAACTTATCGACGAAATAAATCCCTGGCCCCCGGGTACCGTGTTAGGAAGCTTCCGTGGTAATTCTTTTAAAAGCAATTAACGAGTGATCTGTTCGCGAATTATTGTATTGTATTATATATTATGTGGCATCATGATATCATAAGAAATACAAGTCACTATGATTTCTTCGTACTATTTCACAGATGGAGTGTGCAAATTTGACTTTACAATGAACAAAGTCAAACGTGACAATGACAAAATTGTATGTGGCAAAACTGGATACCTCAATGTTATACAGCGTGTCAAGAAAGTGTTTGTTGTCATCTTATGTCTTTGGGAGGTAATTCTACACCTTCGGATTTGCGAAGATCGGTTGAAAAAGAGGATCAAAAAGCAAAATTGACCTCGAGCATTCTATTGCACGTATTGCGTGTTTGTGCGCGTATTTATCCATCGATGTATTGCAAAGAACAGTTTGTCCAATAGGGGTTTCACACGCAGCAGTGGGAAAAATAATACTCTCACCCTGAGAGAATTGACCGGCGAGGGCGCGGCAGAGGCCATGGAAGCGCTTCGGTGAGGTGCGCTAGGTCCGTCGCAAATCTGCCCGGCAGGGGAACCGGATTGTCTGGCACGGCGGCTCCGGCGACGAGGCGCGGTGTAACGTGGCCGCATATCGCTCCATTAGGGGGTGTATTGAGCGTGGAGGGGGTGTATCCCTCACACCAGTTCCCGGGCTCCTCTAGATCGCTGCCGGGACGGTCATCGTGGAGGTTTTAGTCCGTTGGCGTCTGCCACTACCACGCCGCTTTTTCCCAGAAGCGACCTGGTGTCCGTGCGGATTTCCTCCACGTTAATAAAAAAAAAAAAAAAAAAAAAGTGGGAAAAATAATACGCCAAAAAGGTGTACGTTATAAGGTTCGCCGTGTGCGAAATTATGTCGTTTGACGAATATTCGATGGTTAGCCGCTAAGAAAATTATAACGCAATCCTTGGAAATATCTTGTTTACGGATGAGAGCGATTCTTCCGATAGCAATATTCTCGATCGTCAGACTGCCAGGATTTAGGCTTGTGAAAGTTCTCACATTATGATACAATGATACAGAGATCCAAGCAGGCTCGAGCAAGTTTGATTTATTATTATATTATTCATATATATATATATATATAAATAATATAATATATATTATATATATATATATATATATATATATATATATATATGTCGGGTTAACATTAGAATTTAAGGCGTGTAACGATTCTTCGTTTGAATTAGCTATCGTTTTATGAAACAGAGATTATATTTACGCGAATATACAAGATTTTACAAAATATTATGAGTATTGAGTTTAATGAATGATAAGATTAACAAATGATAAGATTAACAAATGATAAGTTTAACTAATGATTCCAAACGAATCCACGGTCAACGGGATAACTCTTTATTATGCGTAGAATAATTTTAAACACCAAATACAATTGCTGAGACACTCGGTAAATTGCTCGATGTATCACTTTCCAAGGCGATCACACGAATGAATATCTGATGAAAATCTTTTTCGCTATACGACTGCATTTGTTTGTTATATGCTCGCTGGAGACATCGAGAAGGTTCCAATCGTTGTTGCTAGGCAATTTCTGTCAAAAGTTTGTTGTATACTCTTTGGAAACATCGAGAAAGATCCAAACGCCGATACTAGGCAGTTTCTGTCTGGAGATTGATTCCTAATACAACGTGTGTCCCATTATATCAGCATCTCCAAAGTACAATTCTATGTGATTTCTAGGGAGAACAATACAACCGATCCACACCTTCGTCAGGCAAAACGTTTATCCCGTGACCGTGGCTACGTTCGGCGACCAGTTGTCACCTCGAACCCACTTTCGCTTTCACAAATGTCAAACAATTACAAATGACAATTGCTTAATTACAGTTATGATAAAATCTAGGCTAAAGCATTAGAAGGCTTCCTCAAAATTGCAAAGGGAAGGCTCCGGTTTTCCTTTCATCTCCGACATATATAATAATCTGTTAATAGCAGCGTTCTCTTCATGTTAACTACCCTCATTATCCCAAAAGAAATAAGGGATTGAACGATTCGTGGCGTCGATTAGTCAATCGTAACGGGAATTTACGATTCCCGTTGGCGCACTTCCTCGAGATCGCGTCTCCCCACGAACGTGCGAATTTACATATTTAACAATATATATATGGCGGGTTAATGTTGAAATTTTGGGTGTTTGGGCGTTAATTTTAGTTTCTTTACATTTTTTTCCTTTAGGAATACCTGCACTTTATCATTTATGGAAGTTTTGTTAACAGAAACGAAAAATTTAGAAAAGATATGTATAATCAAGGAACCTCAGGATAGCACACTTAGACTGCAGATTTTTCTGTATGCAAAAGTAAGTCAAAGGAAGAGGATGAAGTTTTCTTGTATAAGGCTTTGTTTCTGCTTGAGCTAGCTTACAATCAAATACATTCAGTGTGACAGAGTATCGACAACTATTTCAAACTTTAGCTTTAAATACAAAAAGTTTACGCGCAAAAATAAGCTGAAGAAAAGAAAAATGTTTTTTTTCTTGTTTGACGTCTTATCCTGTCTGGCGGTATGGAATTATTCTGGAAAAGCCTGTATATGTACAGAGTATATAAAAAATACACTTATTTGACCGGACCATCCTAATTCTACAACTCTGGATGATACAGTTTTACAAACGTCTACTCATCGCGAGGACCAACTTGCCAACTTTTCAAAATAAGCTATGAGTCGCAATTGAACCGTTTTCTGGAGAAATGACGTTGAAATTTCATTGGGTCTTACATCGAGATTATTCGCAACAAGTTTATATTTCGCAGTCAGGTAGAAAGTAAGCAATGTGACATCAACGAGAAAACAACAAGTTTTCGTTAGCAGGTGGGATAGCCCGTGATAAACAGAATGGAGCAATCAGCGTGATTTCACATTATTACAGAATTATCTACTGCGTGAAAAAAGACTTTCAAACAAAGATTCTGATTTTATTAGCTTTCTTTTAGAATAAATAGAAACTAAAATTTGTAAATAACAATTAATCTCATTATTTTAAATAATATATCTAAACTTGTTGAAATTGCAAATAATTTATTTCTGTCTTTTAACATTTAAACAATTATTTAAATGAAAATTTATTTAATAGTGCCCAGTATTGCGCGCAACACATTTTTGGAACAACGAACAATTCGATAGTCGGTAATAGAGATAGATGGCAAAATAATTGGATTTATTGATAAAATGAGGATTAAATTGATTAAAAAAAGTAAATTGATTAAAATGTATAGAAATCCTACATATACAAGAATAATATCTTGCACGTCATGGTATCCAAATATACTTTCCCAGTAAAGTTCCATTTGATCCTCGTGCTAACTAGCATACGGTGCCAGCAAACGTCAATTTTTACAAAATTTTGCATGAATCAATCGATCCAGAGGCTCCGATCCTCCGAAATCACGCTAGTGGACACTTATACGCCCTGACACTTTTTATACATGCTGTACATAAAAATATATGTATCGAAACTGTTGTTATTTCTATACTCAGAGGTAAGATCAGAGTAGTTATTATTTTATTGAATGGATAAATCTATTACACCGTTCTGAGCCAAAAAAAGCCTTTATTGCACACGCTTACAAAAACTAGGGATAAAAACAAAAAAGCATCTTAAGCCTATCGATTAAATCTATCGATTGTAACTAGCATCATCCTCTAGTTACTATTTCTTATCACTAACGCATCTGCATATGGATGGCGAGCACGAACTCACGTTGTCATTTTCAACAGAAACTTTGATACAAAGTACGCAGATTTGTGTATAAATACATTACGGTTGAAAAATTGTTGAATATTTACTACTGTATCTGTTATACTTGATCGTTAACACCTATTTTTTTCGCCTGCCTAACTTACTATCCTCAAAACGTTATCGGATTATACATTTTGTTCGGCTGATAAAATGGAATTTCTTGGAATTTAGAGCTCCCTTTACATTCACTTGTTATTGTACGAGTATTTTGCTCGTTCACCAGCCGTTCACTCATTTTATTTCGCAATCGTGACAATTTGATGCTGCTTCTCCACTCTGTATAACGTGTTACCTACAAACACCGATATGTATATAATCTGATGCATTAATTACTATACGATACACCATGAGAACGTTAATACACGCAAAACGAAATAGATAAACAGTATCTGCTAAAATTATAGCTATAATATATAATATAATATATAATATAATATAATATAATATATTTTTGTTACAGTCGACTTCTCCAAAAGTCAAAAGCTTGTCTTGTTATTGGCACGTACCGTAAACACTCGACTAATTGCGTATTTCTTAAAGCTATATTTCTCCTCTTTACAACTTTTTTACGAGATTAGTTTGAAATCAGCCCAATTGATAAACCATTTCAATTTTCAATCTCCTATATTCAAAATTTATTATAATCAATTCTATTTTAGTTTTTGCTATCAAAGGAACATAAATTGGAAGTTGAAACAAAAAACATGGGTTCTAATTAAATATTACTATCTGCTTCTATTCTTAATCGTTACGAATTATTTATACATTATTACCAATTATCAGTTGTTTATTATACATTGCTCGTTGCATTCACCCTATTACCCCTACACTTCCGTATCATCAACCATATTGCTATCTTCGAATAATTTTCCTCAAACGCAAAATCTCCCACGTACCTAACCTTTTAATTTCAAAGCTAATTAATTCACGGACATCTTCGATCTTTAACAAGCGTGTATCCTACCAATGATTAGCAGTTACTCTTCATTAATTCATTAATTCATTGATTCAATCTGTAACGTTTCGAGTATGTACATCGCATGTCGTATCATTGTATCGGTATTGTATCTGTTGATTCGAAAGATAGCTGGTTACTCAGGTGGCTAAATTGATCTCGCCATAGACGAAACTTATTTGTGTATCCATCTATGTATATATAAAAGATATACACAAGCAAACAGATAAGGCAATCGAGAATCAATGGATTCAATAGCCGGTAAATATTTACAAAAAAAGGAGATACCGCCGATTTTGACATTTTTTAAATATTTTGTTAATGTTATCAGTTTGAGTAAGATTTTATTCGAGGATTGCCGTTCATTAAAAAGTTAATATCAAAAAAGTTCAATGAGTCATTTGCATTTAAGAGAGTGTACTTAGTCAGATTCTTAGTAAACACTTATCCAACAGCCGATCGTTTAGTAATTTTCGATTCGATTATTCGTGTTCGTTTTTTCGTGTTCGATAACGTTTTGCAGAAGAAGATTCGATTCAATGTTTGTAATATGTCGTGTATACAATTTTAATAATTACATTCGATAATTGCACAAAAATCGGGACTGAAACGTTACAATTATGGAGACGTAGGAACGACTCTATTCCTCAAAATTGACAACGCGAATGAAAGAGAAAGAGAGCCTCGTTAAAGACTGGCGATAAGTTGAAAGATTCTTATTTGCGATTTTTGATCAATGAAATTTTTGCTAATATGTTTCTCGCGTTTTACTGGTTAAAATGACACCAAACACGATAAAATTTGGAACATATTTGCTTACTTAATAATTGATAATTAAATATTATTCATATTATATCATGTTTGATCTTATTTTAGTCGGGGAAATCCTACAAATGCGTTAGTGGAAATTTAATTTTAAAAAGCCTAAAATAAGGCAATTTTCAGTTTTGAATGATTACTCGGATACATTGTCTCAACGATAACTGATAATATTGGATCATGTTACACTGCTCGATCGCAATGGACCGCCAAATTTCCGCGATACCTCAGGGAAATCTGTCCTTCTCAAAGTGGACACGACGGCTGTGTAACTACGTAGAGGACTTTTTCGTGCAATTATCGAATGTTTGTACTAACCGTTTAATTTTTTGTTCCAAAATTCTTATTCTTTATATTAGATGAATAATTCAAATATCTCACTGTGAAGTACCTGTGTTATTATTGATTGGTGTTTTATAATTATATTAAACAACGAATACTGAATAACGAAGTATTTTTCGGTTAAGGATTTCTTTCGTTATTCATAATTAATAATTATTATACATAGCAATTTCGACAAAGTAACGAAGATGTAGAGTCGAATTCGAGTACGATAAGTAGTCACAGAAAATTTATCTTTTCTCCAATTGATTGCGTCTCCTAGTTTAATGGTGTTTTATAAACGGGCCGCTTATCTTGAAAATGGTAAATCCATTTTCCTTTGTTTCGGAATATTGAAACATTACGTTCGATTGGACTATTTTACTACGTTTTATGACCTTGAGTGACCTTAAATGACCGCGATATTTAAATCCGTCTTCAAAAGAGCAACAATGGGACAAATAGGTATTCAAAACTACACGGCTACACTTAAAAGAAAAAACGAAGCCTATTAAAGTGTTCTTTAAAACTCGTAAACGCGTCCATCTGAGAAAAACTTTTTCCATCGCGTAATAGCCTCCTCGAAACCAAACAACTTTTGTTTCAAACATTTCCCTGCGTCTCAAAAAATTGAAAGAATTATTCAGGTGGTTTGCTGTTGAAGACTCAGCCTGTATATCCCCAAAATTCCATGTAGTTCTGATTGTTAGGCAAACTGATATTGTAATCTAACACGAGTCAACCTCATCAAGGGGCGAGAGGGAGGGGGTGTCAATAGACTAAACACAGAAGTATTCGCCTCTATATGTACCTCTATTCGCTATTTTGAACATGAACAGAAAGATAACAGTACGGAGTGGGTGAGAAAAGCATTAAGAATTTTGATCCAGCATTTTTTAATCTCTTTATTGTGACATGAAAACTACGGAAAAAGTAATTTAAAAAAGCGACCAGATATCAATGACCTACGAAAAAGATAAAATTCATCCGGACAGAAAGAAGGAAGAAAACTATTTAACGTTTCATCAGAGAAAAAGAATCGAGGAAAAGGCTTGGTTATTGATCTTGTGAGACAGGAACGTCATAAATGCTAGTATAGGTAATCTTGCAGAAGTTGTTAAGAATCTTTATCGTAGTTTGGTATGAAAAATATCGAATAATTTGGATTTCGAATCACATACAAATTAAGATGCAGGGGAGAGTCGCACGGTACCTTGTGCTAGAGTTGATAAAAGTGAGAATTTACAAAGTGACTTTATAGCACAAATGGAACTTGATAAAAGTAGGAAAATTAATTTTATGAAATTCAATAATACGAATTGACGAATTAACAATGTGCAAGAATAGTAATGTCGGAATTTGTAGGAAACGAAAAATTGTCGTCCAGTACCGATCAATTATTTAATTATTTGATCTTTTGCTCTAAATGGTTAATAATGTTTTAAAAAGTCCTCTAGATGTCAGTATACATATTCTTATTCAAATTTGATTATTATGTATATCGTATGGAAAATACTTAATATTTTCTTGATCTGCGCATTCGACGTGTGCCCAGACTTCACATTCGTCGTTTTTGAAACATTGAAAGCTTCAGTGACCTGTCTTTGGGCCATTTTATTTTTGAAGAGTAGCTTCGAAGCCCCATTCATGTTCTCCTCTGACCATTTCTCTCTTTTCTGTTTTGGACTTTCAAACATTTTTCTATGGGAAAAGGTAGAAGAAAAATTAAACGGACACCTTCTAATTTAGTCTCAGTTGCCAAAATATTGAACTTACAGGTAAAAGAAATTCGGTCTATGACTAAATCATCGGTATTGGACGACAAATACGTTGAACAAATACGTTTTAGATTATAATGTATATAATATACAAAGGAAATTATAAAAGTGGGGCAAATAACTAGTAATTACACTTAATAAATTAGATATAGTATACATTAAAAAACATTTTACTTACCTGAAAAACAACATGTCAACTCTAGAAAATAATTTTTAATTTTCGAAATATCAATGTATATGTTTGACATATCAGATCAATATGGCTCCGAAATATGTTACACGGAATTGTTCATTTTCATTTGTTTGTTCCAATAAAAGCGCTAATATCTGGTGAAAAATCCTATGTATTTAGAAATTAACAGAAGTGTTAAGTGAGCTGTTATTTTGCCCGCATTGTATTTCTTACATGTAATGCCTGTTACACGTTTTATCTTTAAAATAGCAAACTCATTATTTACTCGAGATTTATTCCTAGCGCACGAATATTTTTCAATAGAGCGATGCAAAGTTTTACTGTATCTCGGATCATCACAAGTTAATCAAAATCTTGAGGATTCGATTTCACCTGCTCAAAGTGACTTTTGCAGGCAAAAGAAATTGTTCCTCGGATACTTTAATATTTTTTACTAAATTTCATCAAAAATAGAATTTTATTTGCTAATAGAAGATAACTATGTTTTGGTACTCCTACAGAACAATATCACGACATTCGCTAAAATTACAAATATTGTACAGTATATTCACTACAAGGCTAATTGAAATAGCTTGTAATCCAACATATAAGAATGCTACTTGCAAAGTATTTTTGCTAGTAACAGTTTAAAGTAGAGAGATATTCCTAAAAAATCATATATTTTATACATATATGTACGTAGTATATACAGTGGATATAACTATGTTTCTGAATTTATAAAATAACAATTGTCTTGTAATACGTAAAAATCTCGAGAAGATTTAAATAAAAATTTTGATTATTTGTTTGAAAATAATTTATTATTTGCACTGAAATGTTACATCTCGAATGCACTGTACTTTGTTACGCGATTCGTTCCTGCACAATTTTTTCAGCAAGCTATCTACATAAACAATACATGATAAAAACAAAATTAGGTATATTAGTTCCACCAGTATTTTAATTCAAATTAATAATTTACTGAAGAACATTTATTAACACGTTGACTACCACGACACCCGCATTCGGGTGTCAGCAAAGTTTCTGGTCAGGCCGCGTAACCCATATTCGGGTGTCGCTTATTTGACTACTTGCTAAGGATCGTCGTAGGTATTTGAAAAGATATTTCATAATAATAAAACTGTTGAATTGTTATAAAATAAAAATACGTTGTAATACGTTGTAAATAAAAATTGTTATAAAATAAAAAATATAAAATAAAAATAAAATAAAGAAAAACATTCTATACATAGCTGAGGTTGGTCGGGACAATTTGGACAAGAAGTTGTTGTTTTCTTCAAATTCTTTTGTGCCTTTGTTCGGTCCATTCGACGTCTTTTACTTGCATAACATAGTTTGCACGCGCGTCTAATGCTTCTTCCGGAATCATTTTTCCGAACGGCGATATTGTGCTGACTCTGTCGAAGACAAGGATTCTTCGTATTTTTAGACAACCCTAATAATTTTGCAACTAGTAATTGTCTAAATATTCCAATATTTATATTTTTCCTTGTTGCAATTTTGTGAACCGTCAAAGCGTTTACAACAGAAATTCCCAGAAGGAATTGAATGCCACGTTTTCTGTACCATTTGATTCCTTTTCTAATTGTGGTGGCATAAGAAACCATTTGATCGGAATAATCTATACCACACTTTCCTTCGTTATATTCGACAACAGCTAGCGGTTTTAATGTAGCGAACAAGCGAAACGAAAGATCATTCTTGAGACCACCACTTGAGCGATTCGCATTACTAAAATATCGATAGGAGCACCTAGCAGAGAACGCTTGGTACTGCTGTACGCGTGGCCTGACGCAGATTTTTTTGAAAACACGCGTGGCAGTCAATGTGTTAATAAACTATTAAACTACATGTCGTGAAGAAGTATCCCCTTTATGAACATTTATTAATAGCTCTAGAGTTGATAATATTAGCTTGAGGAAGTTCTGTATGTACGTGTAATTGATAGTACTCGCGTACACCTGTGCGTGTAAAACGTTTCAAGTTAATAAAGAGAACATGATACACGTGGAATAGGTATGAATAAAAATTACAAGAAGCCGGAGAATATTCTAAAACATATGCCATGATAAAATATAAATTGTAAAGAGTTATAGATCATGTTATTATATATTAAAATTATGCTTAACAAGCAGATATTAGCGTAAATATGACGCTGCGTTAATTAAATCCAACAATATTGAGAAAAGAACAAATTGAACAATACCTAGAAATAATTTAGAAAAACACTGTTAGATCAATTTCAAATTGGGTTTTCTTTACTCGATGTCAAACTTAACTCTTATTCGTCTTTTGCATAAACTCTTTTCGTGATATGAAACTTTAGAGTTGACATGCTGCTGGTATTAATTGCACACGCAGAATAAGATTTTCCAAATTGAACCGAAACGATTTAGACAGAAAAATGTAATACTTTCAATACTCATAACAATTATTTATGCATTCCGCATATAAACCTACCGAATATTTATTACTTACTTTTAGCTCAAAAATATTTGATATACTACTACCAAGCAAATATTAGATTGAAGAGGAAATCATACATGAAAGATGTCACTTTTTTTAATAAAAAGTTCGTTCTCATCAAAGTTTCTGGCAATTTATTACATACCTGTATACAAAGTGGATTACTTTGTAACACAACTGGAAAGTAACTTTCTTTAGTAATGATTTGCGTAATAAATTACGCAAAAAGTAAAAAGAAGATTATATTTTAAATCATATTCTAAGAATAACTGTATTTTAAACGTGATTTCAAAAGAATTTTGAATTTAAAAATTCGTCAAAAGTACATACGTACTTACTACTTCGACACGATCTAGGCTAATTATGTGTTCTAATGTTTATACATCTTGATAGTAGCTGTATTCAAAGAGCGCGTCGAATCTTTTTATAGTATTTGCCTTTTGATGTATTAAAAGTATCATTAGAGATACTTTATCTTCTTATTATCGCAAATATGTATAGTTCTGCTCATTGCATCGACAAGTGAACGGATTTTAAGCTTCCTATTCTTTTACATTTTCAATATTTCCAGAGTTATTTGTTTTCAGAATAAAAAAATATTAATTCCTGCCACTTTTGAGAGAAATTGTTTAGAAGTGTATCCTGTTTATCTCGAATCGCTCAAATATATCGGGGAAAAAATGAATGATACAAAAATCGAATGACATCGAAAGGGATATACTATTATATTCGTGTGTATTTACTTTGCGTGTATTGTCTTAACATGAAATCTCTTGCGTGTTAAAATATTTCAGTGGATATCTCCATTTTTTGTTACATAATCACGCAGCTGACGTTCAGACATCTCTAAAATACTAGAAACTTGCGTCTTTCGCACCATCCGCTATCGTAATAGAAACTTTCAAATTCGACAGAGCAATACAAAGCACGCGAAAAGTGACTGACCAAAAAAGAACTGAATGTTTTGACGACATTACGAAACTGCAGCCTTGTATTTCAGCAATATCATACCAGCAATAACAAATTTTGAGAAATATCTTTATGTTCTATTCCTGTGGCGTACTTTGGATAACGCTAATCCCGGCGACACACTAAATTTTGAAATCCATACGACTGATTCTACAGAAGCGGGGATTCTACAGCAGCGATTTCGCTTGCACAGTTGTTCATTTAATTTATGAATTGTAAGAAACCTCAAGTATGTCAGAGGACATAGTGATATTGCTACAAAAGCGACTAGACAAATAGAGAGCTACATGTGATTTTATCGTATTTTTTTAACCCTTTCGCTTCGGCAATCCAGTCCGCCGAAGTACTGTCACTGAACGGAAACGCGCGCCAGAAATACGCACAGTGTGCGTGGCTACTGTATATACGTTTTCCTAAGTCTTAAATAATAATAATTCTTGTAAGAACCGTATACGAAATATCGTTTCACTGTCAATGGATTTAGTAGATTTTTTAGCACGAAACAATATACGATTTTGATGTTGTTTCAAGAACGAGTAACTTAAAGAAGTGATTAATCCAGTATGTCAATAAAATCAAGGGAAAATGTTCTGTCGATAACGAAAAAATATATTAATGACCACAGATAGCATTTGTATATGCATCATTTTTGTCAAATTTTGTCTTCCAAACACAACTTTTTAATATTCCTATTTTATCTACTTTTGCTAAAATACATTAAACACATTTCAATACTAAACTAAAGATCTTTAAACTTAAAAATGACTTTTGCTTATTCCCATGTCACAAACAATTGGCTTTAATAATTATCGATCAATACTCTCTTATTCGTAAGCACATCAGCATATTCGATCCATGCAAATTCACGTAAAATGTTACTACTTCCTGCCTTTCGTTACATGTATCTTAATAAATTGTATCTTATTAAATCTTAATAAATATGAGTCTTAATAAAAAGAAGTTACTTTTTACGTAGACCAAACCTAGTTCTATTATTAAGCGCGTAAGCAGATAAGATGAAGATCAAATAGAGGCAAAGCTAAAAAATAACGACTATATATTTTCATGTTTCAGCGTTGAAAACTTATGTGGGTGAAACGCTAGAATTGACTGGAGTTCTTCGACAAGAAATGGGCACTTGTCTTTGCATAGACAGCAACAATGTGCCTCCGACAGTCAGCAAACGTTACTCTCTACAAGTTCACTGTATGTATTATTAAGCGCTTATCATAGAGTTATTATACAAATATATTTGCAATTATCATTCTTATATATTATACAAGGTGAATCAGAACACGTGGAAAATATGGCAGAGGTTGATTCTGAATACTGAAATAAGAAGAAAATTTTATATAACATAATATGCCTAATATGACCATACGTTCCGCTTATAGCTTATTTTGCGATGCTAAACATTACACAGATGAACGATTTCTTGGAAAATAGATAAATCGTGCTGGCCTTATTTCCGGACCAATACGCTCTTCGGATCCGAATCCGTTCGATTATTAAATACGGGGGCGTTTAAAATCTCTTACTTATAAAACGTTAGTTGACGTGACGATCAAAATTTTCGACAAATTCGTGTAAGCTGTTCGAACAAGATGGACGATCTATGACGCGACGCATTCGCGTTTCCGTAGAAACTGGAACTGATCGATTCGAGTAATTTCTCTAAAGATAGGTAAGAAAGTACTGTGACACAAAGCAAGCGTCTACTCGAAAACGTTTATACGAAATTTTCTTCTTATTTTAATGCGCTGAATCAGCCCCTGCTTGCCTGGAAGCCGTACTTTCCACATGTCTCGAACTCTATCATACCGATCCACTAGGTAAACAAAATAAAAGCCTGCCAAGCACTGTGGCGGCACGGGCCACGGAACTTTTCAACGGCTCCGGATGCAAAGCGCGACGCCGCCAAAGCGCAACACCGACGTGCCCAATGTACCATCGATATCTTCACACTCTTTCCGCCGAATTCTCGGAAGAGCATACAGCTCGGAAGAGCTACGATATCGATGGGCTACGAAGGGAAGAATCTGCGCGATCCGAAACAAAAGCACAGGCAGTCTGTCTTACGCCATTAAATGCGTAACTCCTCGGTATTATTTGCATAGCAACGCGTCGAATGATCTCTCGGTGTCTATCGTTATTTGTTAGTTGTTACCAATTGTCTGTTAAGTGTAATTGTTAATTGTTAATTGTTAACTCTGATTGTTGATTAGTTCTAAATAAGCTATTGTTCGTTAAAAACACCAAGAGTAGTTCCTTACGCACCTATCACCATACCACCTCAGCACGAACGCCGTATAGATTGTTTTCACCTGTTCGATTCGTGCTAGATTTGACTAAAATACTCATGCGAAGTTATTGAACATATAAAATCCGAATTAACATCCAGTTTTCAACAACCTGTCTAAAGATACCGCTCACAAACAAGCTATCATTTCTTGAAACAAATATATAAGATTTATTTACGTTATCAATTTTGTCGTGTGTCGAAATACAGCCCACTCAAAACATTCTATGGACCAAACGAAAAAATTGTTGACATTGATTGTCAACAAGTCCTACAAACTAGGATCTTTCATATTTCTTTCGCTTTTGATAATTAGACACAACCTCCCGCTAGCCGATGAGTCATTCTGCTATATTTGGCTTATCCTTTGTTATTATACAAATTACTGCCATTGTTCACGGCTGATCTACTAATTCGTTTGGTGACTAGACACTACGTTAGATATTTTAATCAAATAAACTCATAATTGTATCGATAAAATACTTCCTATCAGTACAATATATGATCCAAAATTTAAACATCCTGCTTCAGGGCGACATATCCAGTGAATTAACGGCGCCTGAACAATCCCTTAAAACGGGTAAATCTATAACTTTATTATCTAATTTCAACCTAATATCCACAAACTGATCAACATAATTTCACTATGCCCAAAAAGAATCGCCTTGCAAATGATATCGATATTTACGACATTTCTTTGCTATATTAATATAGTATTATTTGTTATAGATCCAGACCACCGACCTCGACCAGGGCTATCAAAATTCGCCTTCGTCATGGCCAATAACCAATATAATATTAACTACGATGGAAACTGTCATTGTTAATTTAACACTAGCTATCGCTGCTATAATACGAATAGCCTGTATACATATTAAATAAACTGTAATAAATAACTTATTATTTTTAAATACACCCTGTCTTATTTATCTACACCTTCCTTTGTCTTACGTCCACCCTGACCTACGCATTGTCACGTAAAATTCGTGATAAAAAAGGATTTTTGCAATCCACTAGCGATAAAAAGTTCGCGTACAAGGTAAATAGCGGGCAAAAGAACGGTATAAAGCATAGAGTGTAGAGTATAGTAGCATTGCAGAAAAAGAAAAATCAACAGCTTGCTCGGTCATTGCGCAGCAACAGATCAAGCAACGATACAAATGATCATGGAAGTGCGTTTCTGCTTCCCGGTCTGTTCGAACTATGACGATTTGTCTTTCTGATTTTTCCGACTCGACCGTTGCACCGTTCACTCGACCATCGACCATAAATTGTTTCGAATTTTCTAGAGAACGGACACTTGAAACTACGTGCTTGCGGTACATTCGATAGCCAGAACAGAGGGATCCTTCGTGAGCCTGTTTTCGTCCTGCGAGACGAGCAAATTATTAGAAATTTCCTGATGCAATTGTACGCGGTTTTATGCAACTTTGATTATACACGTGAACGATATTTGGCACAGAGGAGTAACATTTTCGGGGTAACATTTGCGCACTAATAGGTTCCCACGTAGCTAAAATAAAGCAAAAGTTGCGCGAAATTAACGGATGACAATTGAGAAATTTCTTGGGTGATCTACGTTTATTACGAAATGGTTGGATGCGAGAATCGATATCTGGTAGCATCTAAGTTGTCCGAGAGAGTTTCACGATAAAGGAACAGATCTCTGCCGATACTCTCTATCCGACTATCGTAGCAGATTTGCGTACTTTTGCAAGGTTCTCCAAATTAATACAAATTTCTAACTACCGTAACATCGAGATATTATACATCGTAAGGCAAAGTTAAGGAGAGTGGCGATGACCTCGGAAACGCGAAAAATATCTCAGAAGATAGAATTTTGGTGGCGCGAAGGACAAATGTTCGTGATGGTTTTTGCCAATAGCGATTCTGATTCTCCCTTGACGTGTCTGCTCGGCGCCACTTCCGGCATCGTGACAACCACCGTAAGCCCTAGGACACCCTTACAGCCTCCTTTACATCGCATATGCCCTTCTCGCTGTTGATGAAAATCCAATTTGTGAAATTAGACGTTTGCTCGCTTTGAGACAAAGTAAACCGCGTTTCTCACAGGTGTTCGGCAGATGGCGATGATGAGATATATAGTGCAACAAAGTGAAATTTTACGCGCGTAAATCTAACAGGATTATAATGTAACAGAAGCACAACAAAGAGGAAACTTGTGATGAAAAAGGAAGAATATATTACCAAGGAAACTCTTTTGCTCCATTTTCTTTCGTAGAATTATATTTCACTTGCGAGTATTATAGCAGGTCTGCCTTTGATACAAAAATCATAAAAGGTTTACGTATCTGCACGTATATTTACGCTGTATGAACGACACTCGAGTATTACACGCATGCATTATCGACAAATAGATCCACGTTCGAGATAAGAGTTCCTCTTTGATACTTTCTTATGGTATAAATAACGAGAAATTATCAGGAAGTATGTTACAGTGAAACTGCTCGTACTTCGTTACTTTTACTCGCATGTATGACACCTACAACGATATTCTTTGTTGAATCAATAAATAAAAGCGCTCCCCAGCGTACATACAAGACTAGATCTTGAAATATAAGAATCGACGTAACAATAAGACTAAAAAAGTTCGAAATGAAAGTAATTATGTATATTCGATATATCTTTGGTAATCATTTCTTTAATCTCCTTCTTTGATCCAGTATCCATATTTAAAATCTACGAATAAATGATATATATTTAATATATACATTAAACTATACTTTTTAATAATACATACCATAATTTAATATTATGGTTGAAATTATGACGTATATAGCAATTAATACATACACATGTGTTTAGTTCTATTAACTTAGAAGCACATGTAAATTAAAAAAAATATATATATATATGAAACAATAATAAAATAATGAAGTAACATTGAGAATAGAATCTAGTTTAATTACACATATATACCCTTTTAATAATTCCGTTCTTATAAATTTTATTAAATTTACAGTGAAGCTTACAATTACACTAATGCCAATGAATATTAACGTATGCGTTTATTATTACACTAAATAAAAATGAAAGTAATGCAATGAAAAATACAATATACCTTAATGGAAATAAAATAAGTAAATAGCGAAGTATTTATTAATATTATTATATAGCATTATATTATATTATTATAATATTTATTAATATTTACTTACCTTTTACGTTTGCACAAAAACTATAAAATTTTAAATATAAAGAGAGATTTATAACAGAGATAAAGCAAGTCACAGAAATTAGTGTCTTTCAATGGCAAAAATGCGTTAAAGGAAGTGAAACGATAATCTCCGTCTCGCGTCACAAGCGGAACTGTGTCAGTTTTGCTCCTTGAAAGTACACGTAGCGGTACATGAGCTAGAGAACATTTCAAATCATGTTGTTGTTTTTTTGCTTCGGAGTATCAAGATCGTGAGGACATACATAATATATTAATAAATAAACTCCGGGCAAAACAATGTCGCCGTTACGTTACCGTCGAACCGTTGAACAAAGACGAATTTGAATTCTCCGACTCTCCCCCGATCTGTTTATACTATACCAGTTTAAACGGACGCAATCGTAAGGAGTTCACGAGAGTTATGGATCAGTATCTACGAGTATCTACCGTCTTTGCGAACATTATCTATAATTATTTATTTAATCATTTGAAAATATACTTGAAGGTTTCAACAACGAGCAATCTTGTCTAATAAATCTCACGATCAACCATCCTCTACACACAAGTCCTCTGAAAACATAACGACTTTTCAGTTCAATTTGAATCGTTGCGTTCAACGCCATCAGGGTGTCCTGCATAACGCGGGCATCCGACTAGGTGCTGATACCACATACAAGAACAAATCGAATATGTGAAATAAAGCTTTTTAGCTTAAGGTCCCGTTTTGAAAAAAATACAGTTTGAACGTGTTCGGTTGGCAATTGGCTTAATACACGCGTATGATAAATAATAAGATTTATTACATGATTTTACAAAATTTGTTAAAATTGATTAAGAAGTTACTTTCAAGAAGTAATATTTACATAATTGTAAATTGAACCCTATGTTTAACAAAATTAGGCATTCTTAAGTATTTGTTATTGTAAATTACTATTATGCTTCGCCAAGTGTGATTGGCTATTTCTGGAACACAGCGTCCATCGATGTCTTCAATGAAAGAACATAAGTTTAATAACCTAACTTATCGACGAAATAAATCCCTGGCCCCCGGGTACCGTGTTAGGAAGCTTCCGTGGTAATTCTTTTAAAAGCAATTAACGAGTGATCTGTTCGCGAATTATTGTATTGTATTATATATTATGTGGCATCATGATATCATAAGAAATACAAGTCACTATGATTTCTTCGTACTATTTCACAGATGGAGTGTGCAAATTTGACTTTACAATGAACAAAGTCAAACGTGACAATGACAAAATTGTATGTGGCAAAACTGGATACCTCAATGTTATACAGCGTGTCAAGAAAGTGTTTGTTGTCATCTTATGTCTTTGGGAGGTAATTCTACACCTTCGGATTTGCGAAGATCGGTTGAAAAAGAGGATCAAAAAGCAAAATTGACCTCGAGCATTCTATTGCACGTATTGCGTGTTTGTGCGCGTATTTATCCATCGATGTATTGCAAAGAACAGTTTGTCCAATAGGGGTTTCACACGCAGCAGTGGGAAAAATAATACTCTCACCCTGAGAGAATTGACCGGCGAGGGCGCGGCAGAGGCCATGGAAGCGCTTCGGTGAGGTGCGCTAGGTCCGTCGCAAATCTGCCCGGCAGGGGAACCGGATTGTCTGGCACGGCGGCTCCGGCGACGAGGCGCGGTGTAACGTGGCCGCATATCGCTCCATTAGGGGGTGTATTGAGCGTGGAGGGGGTGTATCCCTCACACCAGTTCCCGGGCTCCTCTAGATCGCTGCCGGGACGGTCATCGTGGAGGTTTTAGTCCGTTGGCGTCTGCCACTACCACGCCGCTTTTTCCCAGAAGCGACCTGGTGTCCGTGCGGATTTCCTCCACGTTAATAAAAAAAAAAAAAAAAAAAAAGTGGGAAAAATAATACGCCAAAAAGGTGTACGTTATAAGGTTCGCCGTGTGCGAAATTATGTCGTTTGACGAATATTCGATGGTTAGCCGCTAAGAAAATTATAACGCAATCCTTGGAAATATCTTGTTTACGGATGAGAGCGATTCTTCCGATAGCAATATTCTCGATCGTCAGACTGCCAGGATTTAGGCTTGTGAAAGTTCTCACATTATGATACAATGATACAGAGATCCAAGCAGGCTCGAGCAAGTTTGATTTATTATTATATTATTCATATATATA
This sequence comes from Bombus vancouverensis nearcticus, assembly GCF_051014615.1. Lineage (NCBI taxonomy): Eukaryota > Metazoa > Arthropoda > Insecta > Hymenoptera > Apidae > Bombus > Bombus vancouverensis. Next base: position 1,096,789 of record NW_027468917.1, on the reverse strand, counting down.
TATATATATAAATAATATAATATATATTATATATATATATATATATATATATATATATATATATGTCGGGTTAACATTAGAATTTAAGGCGTGTAACGATTCTTCGTTTGAATTAGCTATCGTTTTATGAAACAGAGATTATATTTACGCGAATATACAAGATTTTACAAAATATTATGAGTATTGAGTTTAATGAATGATAAGATTAACAAATGATAAGATTAACAAATGATAAGTTTAACTAATGATTCCAAACGAATCCACGGTCAACGGGATAACTCTTTATTATGCGTAGAATAATTTTAAACACCAAATACAATTGCTGAGACACTCGGTAAATTGCTCGATGTATCACTTTCCAAGGCGATCACACGAATGAATATCTGATGAAAATCTTTTTCGCTATACGACTGCATTTGTTTGTTATATGCTCGCTGGAGACATCGAGAAGGTTCCAATCGTTGTTGCTAGGCAATTTCTGTCAAAAGTTTGTTGTATACTCTTTGGAAACATCGAGAAAGATCCAAACGCCGATACTAGGCAGTTTCTGTCTGGAGATTGATTCCTAATACAACGTGTGTCCCATTATATCAGCATCTCCAAAGTACAATTCTATGTGATTTCTAGGGAGAACAATACAACCGATCCACACCTTCGTCAGGCAAAACGTTTATCCCGTGACCGTGGCTACGTTCGGCGACCAGTTGTCACCTCGAACCCACTTTCGCTTTCACAAATGTCAAACAATTACAAATGACAATTGCTTAATTACAGTTATGATAAAATCTAGGCTAAAGCATTAGAAGGCTTCCTCAAAATTGCAAAGGGAAGGCTCCGGTTTTCCTTTCATCTCCGACATATATAATAATCTGTTAATAGCAGCGTTCTCTTCATGTTAACTACCCTCATTATCCCAAAAGAAATAAGGGATTGAACGATTCGTGGCGTCGATTAGTCAATCGTAACGGGAATTTACGATTCCCGTTGGCGCACTTCCTCGAGATCGCGTCTCCCCACGAACGTGCGAATTTACATATTTAACAATATATATATGGCGGGTTAATGTTGAAATTTTGGGTGTTTGGGCGTTAATTTTAGTTTCTTTACATTTTTTTCCTTTAGGAATACCTGCACTTTATCATTTATGGAAGTTTTGTTAACAGAAACGAAAAATTTAGAAAAGATATGTATAATCAAGGAACCTCAGGATAGCACACTTAGACTGCAGATTTTTCTGTATGCAAAAGTAAGTCAAAGGAAGAGGATGAAGTTTTCTTGTATAAGGCTTTGTTTCTGCTTGAGCTAGCTTACAATCAAATACATTCAGTGTGACAGAGTATCGACAACTATTTCAAACTTTAGCTTTAAATACAAAAAGTTTACGCGCAAAAATAAGCTGAAGAAAAGAAAAATGTTTTTTTTCTTGTTTGACGTCTTATCCTGTCTGGCGGTATGGAATTATTCTGGAAAAGCCTGTATATGTACAGAGTATATAAAAAATACACTTATTTGACCGGACCATCCTAATTCTACAACTCTGGATGATACAGTTTTACAAACGTCTACTCATCGCGAGGACCAACTTGCCAACTTTTCAAAATAAGCTATGAGTCGCAATTGAACCGTTTTCTGGAGAAATGACGTTGAAATTTCATTGGGTCTTACATCGAGATTATTCGCAACAAGTTTATATTTCGCAGTCAGGTAGAAAGTAAGCAATGTGACATCAACGAGAAAACAACAAGTTTTCGTTAGCAGGTGGGATAGCCCGTGATAAACAGAATGGAGCAATCAGCGTGATTTCACATTATTACAGAATTATCTACTGCGTGAAAAAAGACTTTCAAACAAAGATTCTGATTTTATTAGCTTTCTTTTAGAATAAATAGAAACTAAAATTTGTAAATAACAATTAATCTCATTATTTTAAATAATATATCTAAACTTGTTGAAATTGCAAATAATTTATTTCTGTCTTTTAACATTTAAACAATTATTTAAATGAAAATTTATTTAATAGTGCCCAGTATTGCGCGCAACACATTTTTGGAACAACGAACAATTCGATAGTCGGTAATAGAGATAGATGGCAAAATAATTGGATTTATTGATAAAATGAGGATTAAATTGATTAAAAAAAGTAAATTGATTAAAATGTATAGAAATCCTACATATACAAGAATAATATCTTGCACGTCATGGTATCCAAATATACTTTCCCAGTAAAGTTCCATTTGATCCTCGTGCTAACTAGCATACGGTGCCAGCAAACGTCAATTTTTACAAAATTTTGCATGAATCAATCGATCCAGAGGCTCCGATCCTCCGAAATCACGCTAGTGGACACTTATACGCCCTGACACTTTTTATACATGCTGTACATAAAAATATATGTATCGAAACTGTTGTTATTTCTATACTCAGAGGTAAGATCAGAGTAGTTATTATTTTATTGAATGGATAAATCTATTACACCGTTCTGAGCCAAAAAAAGCCTTTATTGCACACGCTTACAAAAACTAGGGATAAAAACAAAAAAGCATCTTAAGCCTATCGATTAAATCTATCGATTGTAACTAGCATCATCCTCTAGTTACTATTTCTTATCACTAACGCATCTGCATATGGATGGCGAGCACGAACTCACGTTGTCATTTTCAACAGAAACTTTGATACAAAGTACGCAGATTTGTGTATAAATACATTACGGTTGAAAAATTGTTGAATATTTACTACTGTATCTGTTATACTTGATCGTTAACACCTATTTTTTTCGCCTGCCTAACTTACTATCCTCAAAACGTTATCGGATTATACATTTTGTTCGGCTGATAAAATGGAATTTCTTGGAATTTAGAGCTCCCTTTACATTCACTTGTTATTGTACGAGTATTTTGCTCGTTCACCAGCCGTTCACTCATTTTATTTCGCAATCGTGACAATTTGATGCTGCTTCTCCACTCTGTATAACGTGTTACCTACAAACACCGATATGTATATAATCTGATGCATTAATTACTATACGATACACCATGAGAACGTTAATACACGCAAAACGAAATAGATAAACAGTATCTGCTAAAATTATAGCTATAATATATAATATAATATATAATATAATATAATATAATATATTTTTGTTACAGTCGACTTCTCCAAAAGTCAAAAGCTTGTCTTGTTATTGGCACGTACCGTAAACACTCGACTAATTGCGTATTTCTTAAAGCTATATTTCTCCTCTTTACAACTTTTTTACGAGATTAGTTTGAAATCAGCCCAATTGATAAACCATTTCAATTTTCAATCTCCTATATTCAAAATTTATTATAATCAATTCTATTTTAGTTTTTGCTATCAAAGGAACATAAATTGGAAGTTGAAACAAAAAACATGGGTTCTAATTAAATATTACTATCTGCTTCTATTCTTAATCGTTACGAATTATTTATACATTATTACCAATTATCAGTTGTTTATTATACATTGCTCGTTGCATTCACCCTATTACCCCTACACTTCCGTATCATCAACCATATTGCTATCTTCGAATAATTTTCCTCAAACGCAAAATCTCCCACGTACCTAACCTTTTAATTTCAAAGCTAATTAATTCACGGACATCTTCGATCTTTAACAAGCGTGTATCCTACCAATGATTAGCAGTTACTCTTCATTAATTCATTAATTCATTGATTCAATCTGTAACGTTTCGAGTATGTACATCGCATGTCGTATCATTGTATCGGTATTGTATCTGTTGATTCGAAAGATAGCTGGTTACTCAGGTGGCTAAATTGATCTCGCCATAGACGAAACTTATTTGTGTATCCATCTATGTATATATAAAAGATATACACAAGCAAACAGATAAGGCAATCGAGAATCAATGGATTCAATAGCCGGTAAATATTTACAAAAAAAGGAGATACCGCCGATTTTGACATTTTTTAAATATTTTGTTAATGTTATCAGTTTGAGTAAGATTTTATTCGAGGATTGCCGTTCATTAAAAAGTTAATATCAAAAAAGTTCAATGAGTCATTTGCATTTAAGAGAGTGTACTTAGTCAGATTCTTAGTAAACACTTATCCAACAGCCGATCGTTTAGTAATTTTCGATTCGATTATTCGTGTTCGTTTTTTCGTGTTCGATAACGTTTTGCAGAAGAAGATTCGATTCAATGTTTGTAATATGTCGTGTATACAATTTTAATAATTACATTCGATAATTGCACAAAAATCGGGACTGAAACGTTACAATTATGGAGACGTAGGAACGACTCTATTCCTCAAAATTGACAACGCGAATGAAAGAGAAAGAGAGCCTCGTTAAAGACTGGCGATAAGTTGAAAGATTCTTATTTGCGATTTTTGATCAATGAAATTTTTGCTAATATGTTTCTCGCGTTTTACTGGTTAAAATGACACCAAACACGATAAAATTTGGAACATATTTGCTTACTTAATAATTGATAATTAAATATTATTCATATTATATCATGTTTGATCTTATTTTAGTCGGGGAAATCCTACAAATGCGTTAGTGGAAATTTAATTTTAAAAAGCCTAAAATAAGGCAATTTTCAGTTTTGAATGATTACTCGGATACATTGTCTCAACGATAACTGATAATATTGGATCATGTTACACTGCTCGATCGCAATGGACCGCCAAATTTCCGCGATACCTCAGGGAAATCTGTCCTTCTCAAAGTGGACACGACGGCTGTGTAACTACGTAGAGGACTTTTTCGTGCAATTATCGAATGTTTGTACTAACCGTTTAATTTTTTGTTCCAAAATTCTTATTCTTTATATTAGATGAATAATTCAAATATCTCACTGTGAAGTACCTGTGTTATTATTGATTGGTGTTTTATAATTATATTAAACAACGAATACTGAATAACGAAGTATTTTTCGGTTAAGGATTTCTTTCGTTATTCATAATTAATAATTATTATACATAGCAATTTCGACAAAGTAACGAAGATGTAGAGTCGAATTCGAGTACGATAAGTAGTCACAGAAAATTTATCTTTTCTCCAATTGATTGCGTCTCCTAGTTTAATGGTGTTTTATAAACGGGCCGCTTATCTTGAAAATGGTAAATCCATTTTCCTTTGTTTCGGAATATTGAAACATTACGTTCGATTGGACTATTTTACTACGTTTTATGACCTTGAGTGACCTTAAATGACCGCGATATTTAAATCCGTCTTCAAAAGAGCAACAATGGGACAAATAGGTATTCAAAACTACACGGCTACACTTAAAAGAAAAAACGAAGCCTATTAAAGTGTTCTTTAAAACTCGTAAACGCGTCCATCTGAGAAAAACTTTTTCCATCGCGTAATAGCCTCCTCGAAACCAAACAACTTTTGTTTCAAACATTTCCCTGCGTCTCAAAAAATTGAAAGAATTATTCAGGTGGTTTGCTGTTGAAGACTCAGCCTGTATATCCCCAAAATTCCATGTAGTTCTGATTGTTAGGCAAACTGATATTGTAATCTAACACGAGTCAACCTCATCAAGGGGCGAGAGGGAGGGGGTGTCAATAGACTAAACACAGAAGTATTCGCCTCTATATGTACCTCTATTCGCTATTTTGAACATGAACAGAAAGATAACAGTACGGAGTGGGTGAGAAAAGCATTAAGAATTTTGATCCAGCATTTTTTAATCTCTTTATTGTGACATGAAAACTACGGAAAAAGTAATTTAAAAAAGCGACCAGATATCAATGACCTACGAAAAAGATAAAATTCATCCGGACAGAAAGAAGGAAGAAAACTATTTAACGTTTCATCAGAGAAAAAGAATCGAGGAAAAGGCTTGGTTATTGATCTTGTGAGACAGGAACGTCATAAATGCTAGTATAGGTAATCTTGCAGAAGTTGTTAAGAATCTTTATCGTAGTTTGGTATGAAAAATATCGAATAATTTGGATTTCGAATCACATACAAATTAAGATGCAGGGGAGAGTCGCACGGTACCTTGTGCTAGAGTTGATAAAAGTGAGAATTTACAAAGTGACTTTATAGCACAAATGGAACTTGATAAAAGTAGGAAAATTAATTTTATGAAATTCAATAATACGAATTGACGAATTAACAATGTGCAAGAATAGTAATGTCGGAATTTGTAGGAAACGAAAAATTGTCGTCCAGTACCGATCAATTATTTAATTATTTGATCTTTTGCTCTAAATGGTTAATAATGTTTTAAAAAGTCCTCTAGATGTCAGTATACATATTCTTATTCAAATTTGATTATTATGTATATCGTATGGAAAATACTTAATATTTTCTTGATCTGCGCATTCGACGTGTGCCCAGACTTCACATTCGTCGTTTTTGAAACATTGAAAGCTTCAGTGACCTGTCTTTGGGCCATTTTATTTTTGAAGAGTAGCTTCGAAGCCCCATTCATGTTCTCCTCTGACCATTTCTCTCTTTTCTGTTTTGGACTTTCAAACATTTTTCTATGGGAAAAGGTAGAAGAAAAATTAAACGGACACCTTCTAATTTAGTCTCAGTTGCCAAAATATTGAACTTACAGGTAAAAGAAATTCGGTCTATGACTAAATCATCGGTATTGGACGACAAATACGTTGAACAAATACGTTTTAGATTATAATGTATATAATATACAAAGGAAATTATAAAAGTGGGGCAAATAACTAGTAATTACACTTAATAAATTAGATATAGTATACATTAAAAAACATTTTACTTACCTGAAAAACAACATGTCAACTCTAGAAAATAATTTTTAATTTTCGAAATATCAATGTATATGTTTGACATATCAGATCAATATGGCTCCGAAATATGTTACACGGAATTGTTCATTTTCATTTGTTTGTTCCAATAAAAGCGCTAATATCTGGTGAAAAATCCTATGTATTTAGAAATTAACAGAAGTGTTAAGTGAGCTGTTATTTTGCCCGCATTGTATTTCTTACATGTAATGCCTGTTACACGTTTTATCTTTAAAATAGCAAACTCATTATTTACTCGAGAGTTATTCCTAGCGCACGAATATTTTTCAATAGAGCGATGCAAAGTTTTACTGTATCTCGGATCATCACAAGTTAATCAAAATCTTGAGGATTCGATTTCACCTGCTCAAAGTGACTTTTGCAGGCAAAAGAAATTGTTCCTCGGATACTTTAATATTTTTTACTAAATTTCATCAAAAATAGAATTTTATTTGCTAATAGAAGATAACTATGTTTTGGTACTCCTACAGAACAATATCACGACATTCGCTAAAATTACAAATATTGTACAGTATATTCACTACAAGGCTAATTGAAATAGCTTGTAATCCAACATATAAGAATGCTACTTGCAAAGTATTTTTGCTAGTAACAGTTTAAAGTAGAGAGATATTCCTAAAAAATCATATATTTTATACATATATGTACGTAGTATATACAGTGGATATAACTATGTTTCTGAATTTATAAAATAACAATTGTCTTGTAATACGTAAAAATCTCGAGAAGATTTAAATAAAAATTTTGATTATTTGTTTGAAAATAATTTATTATTTGCACTGAAATGTTACATCTCGAATGCACTGTACTTTGTTACGCGATTCGTTCCTGCACAATTTTTTCAGCAAGCTATCTACATAAACAATACATGATAAAAACAAAATTAGGTATATTAGTTCCACCAGTATTTTAATTCAAATTAATAATTTACTGAAGAACATTTATTAACACGTTGACTACCACGACACCCGCATTCGGGTGTCAGCAAAGTTTCTGGTCAGGCCGCGTAACCCATATTCGGGTGTCGCTTATTTGACTACTTGCTAAGGATCGTCGTAGGTATTTGAAAAGATATTTCATAATAATAAAACTGTTGAATTGTTATAAAATAAAAATACGTTGTAATACGTTGTAAATAAAAATTGTTATAAAATAAAAAATATAAAATAAAAATAAAATAAAGAAAAACATTCTATACATAGCTGAGGTTGGTCGGGACAATTTGGACAAGAAGTTGTTGTTTTCTTCAAATTCTTTTGTGCCTTTGTTCGGTCCATTCGACGTCTTTTACTTGCATAACATAGTTTGCACGCGCGTCTAATGCTTCTTCCGGAATCATTTTTCCGAACGGCGATATTGTGCTGACTCTGTCGAAGACAAGGATTCTTCGTATTTTTAGACAACCCTAATAATTTTGCAACTAGTAATTGTCTAAATATTCCAATATTTATATTTTTCCTTGTTGCAATTTTGTGAACCGTCAAAGCGTTTACAACAGAAATTCCCAGAAGGAATTGAATGCCACGTTTTCTGTACCATTTGATTCCTTTTCTAATTGTGGTGGCATAAGAAACCATTTGATCGGAATAATCTATACCACACTTTCCTTCGTTATATTCGACAACAGCTAGCGGTTTTAATGTAGCGAACAAGCGAAACGAAAGATCATTCTTGAGACCACCACTTGAGCGATTCGCATTACTAAAATATCGATAGGAGCACCTAGCAGAGAACGCTTGGTACTGCTGTACGCGTGGCCTGACGCAGATTTTTTTGAAAACACGCGTGGCAGTCAATGTGTTAATAAACTATTAAACTACATGTCGTGAAGAAGTATCCCCTTTATGAACATTTATTAATAGCTCTAGAGTTGATAATATTAGCTTGAGGAAGTTCTGTATGTACGTGTAATTGATAGTACTCGCGTACACCTGTGCGTGTAAAACGTTTCAAGTTAATAAAGAGAACATGATACACGTGGAATAGGTATGAATAAAAATTACAAGAAGCCGGAGAATATTCTAAAACATATGCCATGATAAAATATAAATTGTAAAGAGTTATAGATCATGTTATTATATATTAAAATTATGCTTAACAAGCAGATATTAGCGTAAATATGACGCTGCGTTAATTAAATCCAACAATATTGAGAAAAGAACAAATTGAACAATACCTAGAAATAATTTAGAAAAACACTGTTAGATCAATTTCAAATTGGGTTTTCTTTACTCGATGTCAAACTTAACTCTTATTCGTCTTTTGCATAAACTCTTTTCGTGATATGAAACTTTAGAGTTGACATGCTGCTGGTATTAATTGCACACGCAGAATAAGATTTTCCAAATTGAACCGAAACGATTTAGACAGAAAAATGTAATACTTTCAATACTCATAACAATTATTTATGCATTCCGCATATAAACCTACCGAATATTTATTACTTACTTTTAGCTCAAAAATATTTGATATACTACTACCAAGCAAATATTAGATTGAAGAGGAAATCATACATGAAAGATGTCACTTTTTTTAATAAAAAGTTCGTTCTCATCAAAGTTTCTGGCAATTTATTACATACCTGTATACAAAGTGGATTACTTTGTAACACAACTGGAAAGTAACTTTCTTTAGTAATGATTTGCGTAATAAATTACGCAAAAAGTAAAAAGAAGATTATATTTTAAATCATATTCTAAGAATAACTGTATTTTAAACGTGATTTCAAAAGAATTTTGAATTTAAAAATTCGTCAAAAGTACATACGTACTTACTACTTCGACACGATCTAGGCTAATTATGTGTTCTAATGTTTATACATCTTGATAGTAGCTGTATTCAAAGAGCGCGTCGAATCTTTTTATAGTATTTGCCTTTTGATGTATTAAAAGTATCATTAGAGATACTTTATCTTCTTATTATCGCAAATATGTATAGTTCTGCTCATTGCATCGACAAGTGAACGGATTTTAAGCTTCCTATTCTTTTACATTTTCAATATTTCCAGAGTTATTTGTTTTCAGAATAAAAAAATATTAATTCCTGCCACTTTTGAGAGAAATTGTTTAGAAGTGTATCCTGTTTATCTCGAATCGCTCAAATATATCGGGGAAAAAATGAATGATACAAAAATCGAATGACATCGAAAGGGATATACTATTATATTCGTGTGTATTTACTTTGCGTGTATTGTCTTAACATGAAATCTCTTGCGTGTTAAAATATTTCAGTGGATATCTCCATTTTTTGTTACATAATCACGCAGCTGACGTTCAGACATCTCTAAAATACTAGAAACTTGCGTCTTTCGCACCATCCGCTATCGTAATAGAAACTTTCAAATTCGACAGAGCAATACAAAGCACGCGAAAAGTGACTGACCAAAAAAGAACTGAATGTTTTGACGACATTACGAAACTGCAGCCTTGTATTTCAGCAATATCATACCAGCAATAACAAATTTTGAGAAATATCTTTATGTTCTATTCCTGTGGCGTACTTTGGATAACGCTAATCCCGGCGACACACTAAATTTTGAAATCCATACGACTGATTCTACAGAAGCGGGGATTCTACAGCAGCGATTTCGCTTGCACAGTTGTTCATTTAATTTATGAATTGTAAGAAACCTCAAGTATGTCAGAGGACATAGTGATATTGCTACAAAAGCGACTAGACAAATAGAGAGCTACATGTGATTTTATCGTATTTTTTTAACCCTTTCGCTTCGGCAATCCAGTCCGCCGAAGTACTGTCACTGAACGGAAACGCGCGCCAGAAATACGCACAGTGTGCGTGGCTACTGTATATACGTTTTCCTAAGTCTTAAATAATAATAATTCTTGTAAGAACCGTATACGAAATATCGTTTCACTGTCAATGGATTTAGTAGATTTTTTAGCACGAAACAATATACGATTTTGATGTTGTTTCAAGAACGAGTAACTTAAAGAAGTGATTAATCCAGTATGTCAATAAAATCAAGGGAAAATGTTCTGTCGATAACGAAAAAATATATTAATGACCACAGATAGCATTTGTATATGCATCATTTTTGTCAAATTTTGTCTTCCAAACACAACTTTTTAATATTCCTATTTTATCTACTTTTGCTAAAATACATTAAACACATTTCAATACTAAACTAAAGATCTTTAAACTTAAAAATGACTTTTGCTTATTCCCATGTCACAAACAATTGGCTTTAATAATTATCGATCAATACTCTCTTATTCGTAAGCACATCAGCATATTCGATCCATGCAAATTCACGTAAAATGTTACTACTTCCTGCCTTTCGTTACATGTATCTTAATAAATTGTATCTTATTAAATCTTAATAAATATGAGTCTTAATAAAAAGAAGTTACTTTTTACGTAGACCAAACCTAGTTCTATTATTAAGCGCGTAAGCAGATAAGATGAAGATCAAATAGAGGCAAAGCTAAAAAATAACGACTATATATTTTCATGTTTCAGCGTTGAAAACTTATGTGGGTGAAACGCTAGAATTGACTGGAGTTCTTCGACAAGAAATGGGCACTTGTCTTTGCATAGACAGCAACAATGTGCCTCCGACAGTCAGCAAACGTTACTCTCTACAAGTTCACTGTATGTATTATTAAGCGCTTATCATAGAGTTATTATACAAATATATTTGCAATTATCATTCTTATATATTATACAAGGTGAATCAGAACACGTGGAAAATATGGCAGAGGTTGATTCTGAATACTGAAATAAGAAGAAAATTTTATATAACATAATATGCCTAATATGACCATACGTTCCGCTTATAGCTTATTTTGCGATGCTAAACATTACACAGATGAACGATTTCTTGGAAAATAGATAAATCGTGCTGGCCTTATTTCCGGACCAATACGCTCTTCGGATCCGAATCCGTTCGATTATTAAATACGGGGGCGTTTAAAATCTCTTACTTATAAAACGTTAGTTGACGTGACGATCAAAATTTTCGACAAATTCGTGTAAGCTGTTCGAACAAGATGGACGATCTATGACGCGACGCATTCGCGTTTCCGTAGAAACTGGAACTGATCGATTCGAGTAATTTCTCTAAAGATAGGTAAGAAAGTACTGTGACACAAAGCAAGCGTCTACTCGAAAACGTTTATACGAAATTTTCTTCTTATTTTAATGCGCTGAATCAGCCCCTGCTTGCCTGGAAGCCGTACTTTCCACATGTCTCGAACTCTATCATACCGATCCACTAGGTAAACAAAATAAAAGCCTGCCAAGCACTGTGGCGGCACGGGCCACGGAACTTTTCAACGGCTCCGGATGCAAAGCGCGACGCCGCCAAAGCGCAACACCGACGTGCCCAATGTACCATCGATATCTTCACACTCTTTCCGCCGAATTCTCGGAAGAGCATACAGCTCGGAAGAGCTACGATATCGATGGGCTACGAAGGGAAGAATCTGCGCGATCCGAAACAAAAGCACAGGCAGTCTGTCTTACGCCATTAAATGCGTAACTCCTCGGTATTATTTGCATAGCAACGCGTCGAATGATCTCTCGGTGTCTATCGTTATTTGTTAGTTGTTACCAATTGTCTGTTAAGTGTAATTGTTAATTGTTAATTGTTAACTCTGATTGTTGATTAGTTCTAAATAAGCTATTGTTCGTTAAAAACACCAAGAGTAGTTCCTTACGCACCTATCACCATACCACCTCAGCACGAACGCCGTATAGATTGTTTTCACCTGTTCGATTCGTGCTAGATTTGACTAAAATACTCATGCGAAGTTATTGAACATATAAAATCCGAATTAACATCCAGTTTTCAACAACCTGTCTAAAGATACCGCTCACAAACAAGCTATCATTTCTTGAAACAAATATATAAGATTTATTTACGTTATCAATTTTGTCGTGTGTCGAAATACAGCCCACTCAAAACATTCTATGGACCAAACGAAAAAATTGTTGACATTGATTGTCAACAAGTCCTACAAACTAGGATCTTTCATATTTCTTTCGCTTTTGATAATTAGACACAACCTCCCGCTAGCCGATGAGTCATTCTGCTATATTTGGCTTATCCTTTGTTATTATACAAATTACTGCCATTGTTCACGGCTGATCTACTAATTCGTTTGGTGACTAGACACTACGTTAGATATTTTAATCAAATAAACTCATAATTGTATCGATAAAATACTTCCTATCAGTACAATATATGATCCAAAATTTAAACATCCTGCTTCAGGGCGACATATCCAGTGAATTAACGGCGCCTGAACAATCCCTTAAAACGGGTAAATCTATAACTTTATTATCTAATTTCAACCTAATATCCACAAACTGATCAACATAATTTCACTATGCCCAAAAAGAATCGCCTTGCAAATGATATCGATATTTACGACATTTCTTTGCTATATTAATATAGTATTATTTGTTATAGATCCAGACCACCGACCTCGACCAGGGCTATCAAAATTCGCCTTCGTCATGGCCAATAACCAATATAATATTAACTACGATGGAAACTGTCATTGTTAATTTAACACTAGCTATCGCTGCTATAATACGAATAGCCTGTATACATATTAAATAAACTGTAATAAATAACTTATTATTTTTAAATACACCCTGTCTTATTTATCTACACCTTCCTTTGTCTTACGTCCACCCTGACCTACGCATTGTCACGTAAAATTCGTGATAAAAAAGGATTTTTGCAATCCACTAGCGATAAAAAGTTCGCGTACAAGGTAAATAGCGGGCAAAAGAACGGTATAAAGCATAGAGTGTAGAGTATAGTAGCATTGCAGAAAAAGAAAAATCAACAGCTTGCTCGGTCATTGCGCAGCAACAGATCAAGCAACGATACAAATGATCATGGAAGTGCGTTTCTGCTTCCCGGTCTGTTCGAACTATGACGATTTGTCTTTCTGATTTTTCCGACTCGACCGTTGCACCGTTCACTCGACCATCGACCATAAATTGTTTCGAATTTTCTAGAGAACGGACACTTGAAACTACGTGCTTGCGGTACATTCGATAGCCAGAACAGAGGGATCCTTCGTGAGCCTGTTTTCGTCCTGCGAGACGAGCAAATTATTAGAAATTTCCTGATGCAATTGTACGCGGTTTTATGCAACTTTGATTATACACGTGAACGATATTTGGCACAGAGGAGTAACATTTTCGGGGTAACATTTGCGCACTAATAGGTTCCCACGTAGCTAAAATAAAGCAAAAGTTGCGCGAAATTAACGGATGACAATTGAGAAATTTCTTGGGTGATCTACGTTTATTACGAAATGGTTGGATGCGAGAATCGATATCTGGTAGCATCTAAGTTGTCCGAGAGAGTTTCACGATAAAGGAACAGATCTCTGCCGATACTCTCTATCCGACTATCGTAGCAGATTTGCGTACTTTTGCAAGGTTCTCCAAATTAATACAAATTTCTAACTACCGTAACATCGAGATATTATACATCGTAAGGCAAAGTTAAGGAGAGTGGCGATGACCTCGGAAACGCGAAAAATATCTCAGAAGATAGAATTTTGGTGGCGCGAAGGACAAATGTTCGTGATGGTTTTTGCCAATAGCGATTCTGATTCTCCCTTGACGTGTCTGCTCGGCGCCACTTCCGGCATCGTGACAACCACCGTAAGCCCTAGGACACCCTTACAGCCTCCTTTACATCGCATATGCCCTTCTCGCTGTTGATGAAAATCCAATTTGTGAAATTAGACGTTTGCTCGCTTTGAGACAAAGTAAACCGCGTTTCTCACAGGTGTTCGGCAGATGGCGATGATGAGATATATAGTGCAACAAAGTGAAATTTTACGCGCGTAAATCTAACAGGATTATAATGTAACAGAAGCACAACAAAGAGGAAACTTGTGATGAAAAAGGAAGAATATATTACCAAGGAAACTCTTTTGCTCCATTTTCTTTCGTAGAATTATATTTCACTTGCGAGTATTATAGCAGGTCTGCCTTTGATACAAAAATCATAAAAGGTTTACGTATCTGCACGTATATTTACGCTGTATGAACGACACTCGAGTATTACACGCATGCATTATCGACAAATAGATCCACGTTCGAGATAAGAGTTCCTCTTTGATACTTTCTTATGGTATAAATAACGAGAAATTATCAGGAAGTATGTTACAGTGAAACTGCTCGTACTTCGTTACTTTTACTCGCATGTATGACACCTACAACGATATTCTTTGTTGAATCAATAAATAAAAGCGCTCCCCAGCGTACATACAAGACTAGATCTTGAAATATAAGAATCGACGTAACAATAAGACTAAAAAAGTTCGAAATGAAAGTAATTATGTATATTCGATATATCTTTGGTAATCATTTCTTTAATCTCCTTCTTTGATCCAGTATCCATATTTAAAATCTACGAATAAATGATATATATTTAATATATACATTAAACTATACTTTTTAATAATACATACCATAATTTAATATTATGGTTGAAATTATGACGTATATAGCAATTAATACATACACATGTGTTTAGTTCTATTAACTTAGAAGCACATGTAAATTAAAAAAAATATATATATATATGAAACAATAATAAAATAATGAAGTAACATTGAGAATAGAATCTAGTTTAATTACACATATATACCCTTTTAATAATTCCGTTCTTATAAATTTTATTAAATTTACAGTGAAGCTTACAATTACACTAATGCCAATGAATATTAACGTATGCGTTTATTATTACACTAAATAAAAATGAAAGTAATGCAATGAAAAATACAATATACCTTAATGGAAATAAAATAAGTAAATAGCGAAGTATTTATTAATATTATTATATAGCATTATATTATATTATTATAATATTTATTAATATTTACTTACCTTTTACGTTTGCACAAAAACTATAAAATTTTAAATATAAAGAGAGATTTATAACAGAGATAAAGCAAGTCACAGAAATTAGTGTCTTTCAATGGCAAAAATGCGTTAAAGGAAGTGAAACGATAATCTCCGTCTCGCGTCACAAGCGGAACTGTGTCAGTTTTGCTCCTTGAAAGTACACGTAGCGGTACATGAGCTAGAGAACATTTCAAATCATGTTGTTGTTTTTTTGCTTCGGAGTATCAAGATCGTGAGGACATACATAATATATTAATAAATAAACTCCGGGCAAAACAATGTCGCCGTTACGTTACCGTCGAACCGTTGAACAAAGACGAATTTGAATTCTCCGACTCTCCCCCGATCTGTTTATACTATACCAGTTTAAACGGACGCAATCGTAAGGAGTTCACGAGAGTTATGGATCAGTATCTACGAGTATCTACCGTCTTTGCGAACATTATCTATAATTATTTATTTAATCATTTGAAAATATACTTGAAGGTTTCAACAACGAGCAATCTTGTCTAATAAATCTCACGATCAACCATCCTCTACACACAAGTCCTCTGAAAACATAACGACTTTTCAGTTCAATTTGAATCGTTGCGTTCAACGCCATCAGGGTGTCCTGCATAACGCGGGCATCCGACTAGGTGCTGATACCACATACAAGAACAAATCGAATATGTGAAATAAAGCTTTTTAGCTTAAGGTCCCGTTTTGAAAAAAATACAGTTTGAACGTGTTCGGTTGGCAATTGGCTTAATACACGCGTATGATAAATAATAAGATTTATTACATGATTTTACAAAATTTGTTAAAATTGATTAAGAAGTTACTTTCAAGAAGTAATATTTACATAATTGTAAATTGAACCCTATGTTTAACAAAATTAGGCATTCTTAAGTATTTGTTATTGTAAATTACTATTATGCTTCGCCAAGTGTGATTGGCTATTTCTGGAACACAGCGTCCATCGATGTCTTCAATGAAAGAACATAAATTTAATAACCTAACTTATCGACGAAATAAATCCCTGGCCCCCGGGTACCGTGTTAGGAAGCTTCCGTGGTAATTCTTTTAAAAGCAATTAACGAGTGATCTGTTCGCGAATTATTGTATTGTATTATATATTATGTGGCATCATGATATCATAAGAAATACAAGTCACTATGATTTCTTCGTACTATTTCACAGATGGAGTGTGCAAATTTGACTTTACAATGAACAAAGTCAAACGTGACAATGACAAAATTGTATGTGGCAAAACTGGATACCTCAATGTTATACAGCGTGTCAAGAAAGTGTTTGTTGTCATCTTATGTCTTTGGGAGGTAATTCTACACCTTCGGATTTGCGAAGATCTGTTGAAAAAGAGGATCACAAAATTGACCTCGAGCATTCTATTGCACGTATTGCGTGTTTGTGCGCGTATTTATCCATCGATGTATTGCAAAGAACAGTTTGTCCAATAGGGGTTTCACACGCAGCAGTGGGAAAAATAATACTCTCACCCTGAGAGAATTGACCGGCGAGGGCGCGGCAGAGGCCATGGAAGCGCTTCGGTGAGGTGCGCTAGGTCCGTCGCAAATCTGCCCGGCAGGGGAACCGGATTGTCTGGCACGGCGGCTCCGGCGACGAGGCGCGGTGTAACGTGGCCGCATATCGCTCCATTAGGGGGTGTATTGAGCGCGGAGGGGGTGTATCCCTCACACCAGTTCCCGGGCTCCTCTAGATCGCTGCCGGGACGGTCATCGTGGAGGTTTTAGTCCGTTGGCGTCTGCCACTACCACGCCGCTTTTTCCCAGAAGCGACCTGGTGTCCGTGCGGATTTCCTCCACGTTAATAAAAAAAAAAAAAAAAAAAAGTGGGAAAAATAATACGCCAAAAAGGTGTACGTTATAAGGTTCGCCGTGTGCGAAATTATGTCGTTTGACGAATATTCGATGGTTAGCCGCTAAGAAAATTATAACGCAATCCTTGGAAATATCTTGTTTACGGATGAGAGCGATTCTTCCGATAGCAATATTCTCGATCGTCAGACTGCCAGGATTTAGGCTTGTGAAAGTTCTCACATTATGATACAATGATACAGAGATTCAAGCAGGCTCGAGCAAGTTTGATTTATTATTATATTATTTATATATATATATATATATATAAATAATATAATATATATTATATATATATATATATATATATATATATATATATATGTCGGGTTAACATTAGAATTTAAGGCGTGTAACGATTCTTCGTTTGAATTAGCTATCGTTTTATGAAACAGAGATTATATTTACGCGAATATACAAGATTTTACAAAATATTATGAGTATTGAGTTTAATGAATGATAAGATTAACAAATGATAAGATTAACAAATGATAAGTTTAACTAATGATTCCAAACGAATCCACGGTCAACGGGATAACTCTTTATTATGCGTAGAATAATTTTAAACACAAAATACAATTGCTGAGACACTCGGTAAATTGCTCGATGTATCACTTTCCAAGGCGATCACACGAATGAATATCTGATGAAAATCTTTTTCGCTATACGACTGCATTTGTTTGTTATATGCTCGCTGGAGACATCGAGAAGGTTCCAATCGTTGTTGCTAGGCAATTTCTGTCAAAAGTTTGTTGTATACTCTTTGGAAACATCGAGAAAGATCCAAACGCCGATACTAGGCAGTTTCTGTCTGGAGATTGATTCCTAATACAACGTGTGTCCCATTATATCAGCATCTCCAAAGTACAATTCTATGTGATTTCTAGGGAGAACAATACAACCGATCCACACCTTCGTCAGGCAAAACGTTTATCCCGTGACCGTGGCTACGTTCGGCGACCAGTTGTCACCTCGAACCCACTTTCGCTTTCACAAATGTCAAACAATTACAAATGACAATTGCTTAATTACAGTTATGATAAAATCTAGGCTAAAGCATTAGAAGGCTTCCTCAAAATTGCAAAGGGAAGGCTCCGGTTTTCCTTTCATCTCCGACATATATAATAATCTGTTAATAGCAGCGTTCTCTTCATGTTAACTACCCTCATTATCCCAAAAGAAATAAGGGATTGAACGATTCGTGGCGTCGATTAGTCAATCGTAACGGGAATTTACGATTCCCGTTGGCGCACTTCCTCGAGATCGCGTCTCCCCACGAACGTGCGAATTTACATATTTAACAATATATATATGGCGGGTTAATGTTGAAATTTTGGGTGTTTGGGCGTTAATTTTAGTTTCTTTACATTTTTTTCCTTTAGGAATACCTGCACTTTATCATTTATGGAAGTTTTGTTAACAGAAACGAAAAATTTAGAAAAGATATGTATAATCAAGGAACCTCAGGATAGCACACTTAGACTGCAGATTTTTCTGTATGCAAAAGTAAGTCAAAGGAAGAGAAGTTTTCTTGTATAAGGCTTTGTTTCTGCTTGAGCTAGCTTACAATCAAATACATTCAGTGTGACAGAGTATCGACAACTATTTCAAACTTTAGCTTTAAATACAAAAAGTTTACGCGCAAAAATAAGCTGAAGAAAAGAAAAATGTTTTTTTTCTTGTTTGACGTCTTATCCTGTCTGGCGGTATGGAATTATTCTGGAAAAGCCTGTATATGTACAGAGTATATAAAAAATACACTTATTTGACCGGACCATCCTAATTCTACAACTCTGGATGATACAGTTTTACAAACGTCTACTCATCGCGAGGACCAACTTGCCAACTTTTCAAAATAAGCTATGAGTCGCAATTGAACCGTTTTCTGGAGAAATGACGTTGAAATTTCATTGGGTCTTACATCGAGATTATTCGCAACAAGTTTATATTTCGCAGTCAGGTAGAAAGTAAGCAATGTGACATCAACGAGAAAACAACAAGTTTTCGTTAGCAGGTGGGATAGCCCGTGATAAACAGAATGGAGCAATCAGCGTGATTTCACATTATTACAGAATTATCTACTGCGTGAAAAAAGACTTTCAAACAAAGATTCTGATTTTATTAGCTTTCTTTTAGAATAAATAGAAACTAAAATTTGTAAATAACAATTAATCTCATTATTTTAAATAATATATCTAAACTTGTTGAAATTGCAAATAATTTATTTCTGTCTTTTAACATTTAAACAATTATTTAAATGAAAATTTATTTAATAGTGCCCAGTATTGCGCGCAACACATTTTTGGAACAACGAACAATTCGATAGTCGGTAATAGAGATAGATGGCAAAATAATTGGATTTATTGATAAAATGAGGATTAAATTGATTAAAAAAAGTAAATTGATTAAAATGTATAGAAATCCTACATATACAAGAATAATATCTTGCACGTCATGGTATCCAAATATACTTTCCCAGTAAAGTTCCATTTGATCCTCGTGCTAAGTAGCATACGGTGCCAGCAAACGTCAATTTTTACAAAATTTTGCATGAATCAATCGATCCAGAGGCTCCGATCCTCCGAAATCACGCTAGTGGACACTTATACGCCCTGACACTTTTTATACATGCTGTACATAAAAATATATGTATCGAAACTGTTGTTATTTCTATACTCAGAGGTAAGATCAGAGTAGTTATTATTTTATTGAATGGATAAATCTATTACACCGTTCTGAGCCAAAAAAAGCCTTTATTGCACACGCTTACAAAAACTAGGGATAAAAACAAAAAAGCATCTTAAGCCTATCGATTAAATCTATCGATTGTAACTAGCATCATCCTCTAGTTACTATTTCTTATCACTAACGCATCTGCATATGGATGGCGAGCACGAACTCACGTTGTCATTTTCAACAGAAACTTTGATACAAAGTACGCAGATTTGTGTATAAATACATTACGGTTGAAAAATTGTTGAATATTTACTACTGTATCTGTTATACTTGATCGTTAACACCTATTTTTTTCGCCTGCCTAACTTACTATCCTCAAAACGTTATCAGATTATACATTTTGTTCGGCTGATAAAATGGAATTTCTTGGAATTTAGAGCTCCCTTTACATTCACTTGTTATTGTACGAGTATTTTGCTCGTTCACCAGCCGTTCACTCATTTTATTTCGCAATCGTGACAATTTGATGCTGCTTCTCCACTCTGTATAACGTGTTACCTACAAACACCGATATGTATATAATCTGATGCATTAATTACTATACGATACACCATGAGAACGTTAATACACGCAAAACGAAATAGATAAACAGTATCTGCTAAAATTATAGCTATAATATATAATATAATATATAATATAATATAATATAATATATTTTTGTTACAGTCGACTTCTCCAAAAGTCAAAAGCTTGTCTTGTTATTGGCACGTACCGTAAACACTCGACTAATTGCGTATTTCTTAAAGCTATATTTCTCCTCTTTACAACTTTTTTACGAGATTAGTTTGAAATCAGCCCAATTGATAAACCATTTCAATTTTCAATCTCCTATATTCAAAATTTATTATAATCAATTCTATTTTAGTTTTTGCTATCAAAGGAACATAAATTGGAAGTTGAAACAAAAAACATGGGTTCTAATTAAATATTACTATCTGCTTCTATTCTTAATCGTTACGAATTATTTATACATTATTACCAATTATCAGTTGTTTATTATACATTGCTCGTTGCATTCACCCTATTACCCCTACACTTCCGTATCATCAACCATATTGCTATCTTCGAATAATTTTCCTCAAACGCAAAATCTCCCACGTACCTAACCTTTTAATTTCAAAGCTAATTAATTCACGGACATCTTCGATCTTTAACAAGCGTGTATCCTACCAATGATTAGCAGTTACTCTTCATTAATTCATTAATTCATTGATTCAATCTGTAACGTTTCGAGTATGTACATCGCATGTCGTATCATTGTATCGGTATTGTATCTGTTGATTCGAAAGATAGCTGGTTACTCAGGTGGCTAAATTGATCTCGCCATAGACGAAACTTATTTGTGTATCCATCTATGTATATATAAAAGATATACACAAGCAAACAGATAAGGCAATCGAGAATCAATGGATTCAATAGCCGGTAAATATTTACAAAAAAAGGAGATACCGCCGATTTTGACATTTTTTAAATATTTTGTTAATGTTATCAGTTTGAGTAAGATTTTATTCGAGGATTGCCGTTCATTAAAAAGTTAATATCAAAAAAGTTCAATGAGTCATTTGCATTTAAGAGAGTGTACTTAGTCAGATTCTTAGTAAACACTTATCCAACAGCCGATCGTTTAGTAATTTTCGATTCGATTATTCGTGTTCGTTTTTTCGTGTTCGATAACGTTTTGCAGAAGAAGATTCGATTCAATGTTTGTAATATGTCGTGTATACAATTTTAATAATTACATTCGATAATTGCACAAAAATCGGGACTGAAACGTTACAATTATGGAGACGTAGGAACGACTCTATTCCTCAAAATTGACAACGCGAATGAAAGAGAAAGAGAGCCTCGTTAAAGACTGGCGATAAGTTGAAAGATTCTTATTTGCGATTTTTGATCAATGAAATTTTTGCTAATATGTTTCTCGCGTTTTACTGGTTAAAATGACACCAAACACGATAAAATTTGGAACATATTTGCTTACTTAATAATTGATAATTAAATATTATTCATATTATATCATGTTTGATCTTATTTTAGTCGGGGAAATCCTACAAATGCGTTAGTGGAAATTTAATTTTAAAAAGCCTAAAATAAGGCAATTTTCAGTTTTGAATGATTACTCGGATACATTGTCTCAACGATAACTGATAATATTGGATCATGTTACACTGCTCGATCGCAATGGACCGCCAAATTTCCGCGATACCTCAGGGAAATCTGTCCTTCTCAAAGTGGACACGACGGCTGTGTAACTACGTAGAGGACTTTTTCGTGCAATTATCGAATGTTTGTACTAACCGTTTAATTTTTTGTTCCAAAATTCTTATTCTTTATATTAGATGAATAATTCAAATATCTCACTGTGAAGTACCTGTGTTATTATTGATTGGTGTTTTATAATTATATTAAACAACGAATACTGAATAACGAAGTATTTTTCGGTTAAGGATTTCTTTCGTTATTCATAATTAATAATTATTATACATAGCAATTTCGACAAAGTAACGAAGATGTAGAGTCGAATTCGAGTACGATAAGTAGTCACAGAAAATTTATCTTTTCTCCAATTGATTGCGTCTCCTAGTTTAATGGTGTTTTATAAACGGGCCGCTTATCTTGAAAATGGTAAATCCATTTTCCTTTGTTTCGGAATATTGAAACATTACGTTCGATTGGACTATTTTACTACGTTTTATGACCTTGAGTGACCTTAAATGACCGCGATATTTAAATCCGTCTTCAAAAGAGCAACAATGGGACAAATAGGTATTCAAAACTACACGGCTACACTTAAAAGAAAAAACGAAGCCTATTAAAGTGTTCTTTAAAACTCGTAAACGCGTCCATCTGAGAAAAACTTTTTCCATCGCGTAATAGCCTCCTCGAAACCAAACAACTTTTGTTTCAAACATTTCCCTGCGTCTCAAAAAATTGAAAGAATTATTCAGGTGGTTTGCTGTTGAAGACTCAGCCTGTATATCCCCAAAATTCCATGTAGTTCTGATTGTTAGGCAAACTGATATTGTAATCTAACACGAGTCAACCTCATCAAGGGGCGAGAGGGAGGGGGTGTCAATAGACTAAACACAGAAGTATTCGCCTCTATATGTACCTCTATTCGCTATTTTGAACATGAACAGAAAGATAACAGTACGGAGTGGGTGAGAAAAGCATTAAGAATTTTGATCCAGCATTTTTTAATCTCTTTATTGTGACATGAAAACTACGGAAAAAGTAATTTAAAAAAGCGACCAGATATCAATGACCTACGAAAAAGATAAAATTCATCCGGACAGAAAGAAGGAAGAAAACTATTTAACGTTTCATCAGAGAAAAAGAATCGAGGAAAAGGCTTGGTTATTGATCTTGTGAGACAGGAACGTCATAAATGCTAGTATAGGTAATCTTGCAGAAGTTGTTAAGAATCTTTATCGTAGTTTGGTATGAAAAATATCGAATAATTTGGATTTCGAATCACATACAAATTAAGATGCAGGGGAGAGTCGCACGGTACCTTGTGCTAGAGTTGATAAAAGTGAGAATTTACAAAGTGACTTTATAGCACAAATGGAACTTGATAAAAGTAGGAAAATTAATTTTATGAAATTCAATAATACGAATTGACGAATTAACAATGTGCAAGAATAGTAATGTCGGAATTTGTAGGAAACGAAAAATTGTCGTCCAGTACCGATCAATTATTTAATTATTTGATCTTTTGCTCTAAATGGTTAATAATGTTTTAAAAAGTCCTCTAGATGTCAGTATACATATTCTTATTCAAATTTGATTATTATGTATATCGTATGGAAAATACTTAATATTTTCTTGATCTGCGCATTCGACGTGTGCCCAGACTTCACATTCGTCGTTTTTGAAACATTGAAAGCTTCAGTGACCTGTCTTTGGGCCATTTTATTTTTGAAGAGTAGCTTCGAAGCCCCATTCATGTTCTCCTCTGACCATTTCTCTCTTTTCTGTTTTGGACTTTCAAACATTTTTCTATGGGAAAAGGTAGAAGAAAAATTAAACGGACACCTTCTAATTTAGTCTCAGTTGCCAAAATATTGAACTTACAGGTAAAAGAAATTCGGTCTATGACTAAATCATCGGTATTGGACGACAAATACGTTGAACAAATACGTTTTAGATTATAATGTATATAATATACAAAGGAAATTATAAAAGTGGGGCAAATAACTAGTAATTACACTTAATAAATTAGATATAGTATACATTAAAAAACATTTTACTTACCTGAAAAACAACATGTCAACTCTAGAAAATAATTTTTAATTTTCGAAATATCAATGTATATGTTTGACATATCAGATCAATATGGCTCCGAAATATGTTACACGGAATTGTTCATTTTCATTTGTTTGTTCCAATAAAAGCGCTAATATCTGGTGAAAAATCCTATGTATTTAGAAATTAACAGAAGTGTTAAGTGAGCTGTTATTTTGCCCGCATTGTATTTCTTACATGTAATGCCTGTTACACGTTTTATCTTTAAAATAGCAAACTCATTATTTACTCGAGATTTATTCCTAGCGCACGAATATTTTTCAATAGAGCGATGCAAAGTTTTACTGTATCTCGGATCATCACAAGTTAATCAAAATCTTGAGGATTCGATTTCACCTGCTCAAAGTGACTTTTGCAGGCAAAAGAAATTGTTCCTCGGATACTTTAATATTTTTTACTAAATTTCATCAAAAATAGAATTTTATTTGCTAATAGAAGATAACTATGTTTTGGTACTCCTACAGAACAATATCACGACATTCGCTAAAATTACAAATATTGTACAGTATATTCACTACAAGGCTAATTGAAATAGCTTGTAATCCAACATATAAGAATGCTACTTGCAAAGTATTTTTGCTAGTAACAGTTTAAAGTAGAGAGATATTCCTAAAAAATCATATATTTTATACATATATGTACGTAGTATATACAGTGGATATAACTATGTTTCTGAATTTATAAAATAACAATTGTCTTGTAATACGTAAAAATCTCGAGAAGATTTAAATAAAAATTTTGATTATTTGTTTGAAAATAATTTATTATTTGCACTGAAATGTTACATCTCGAATGCACTGTACTTTGTTACGCGATTC
Organism: Bombus vancouverensis nearcticus; assembly: GCF_051014615.1. NCBI lineage: Eukaryota > Metazoa > Arthropoda > Insecta > Hymenoptera > Apidae > Bombus > Bombus vancouverensis. The sequence goes on along the minus strand of NW_027468917.1, from coordinate 1,071,367 downwards.
GTTCCTGCACAATTTTTTCAGCAAGCTATCTACATAAACAATACATGATAAAAACAAAATTAGGTATATTAGTTCCACCAGTATTTTAATTCAAATTAATAATTTACTGAAGAACATTTATTAACACGTTGACTACCACGACACCCGCATTCGGGTGTCAGCAAAGTTTCTGGTCAGGCCGCGTAACCCATATTCGGGTGTCGCTTATTTGACTACTTGCTAAGGATCGTCGTAGGTATTTGAAAAGATATTTCATAATAATAAAACTGTTGAATTGTTATAAAATAAAAATACGTTGTAATACGTTGTAAATAAAAATTGTTATAAAATAAAAAATATAAAATAAAAATAAAATAAAGAAAAACATTCTATACATAGCTGAGGTTGGTCGGGACAATTTGGACAAGAAGTTGTTGTTTTCTTCAAATTCTTTTGTGCCTTTGTTCGGTCCATTCGACGTCTTTTACTTGCATAACATAGTTTGCACGCGCGTCTAATGCTTCTTCCGGAATCATTTTTCCGAACGGCGATATTGTGCTGACTCTGTCGAAGACAAGGATTCTTCGTATTTTTAGACAACCCTAATAATTTTGCAACTAGTAATTGTCTAAATATTCCAATATTTATATTTTTCCTTGTTGCAATTTTGTGAACCGTCAAAGCGTTTACAACAGAAATTCCCAGAAGGAATTGAATGCCACGTTTTCTGTACCATTTGATTCCTTTTCTAATTGTGGTGGCATAAGAAACCATTTGATCGGAATAATCTATACCACACTTTCCTTCGTTATATTCGACAACAGCTAGCGGTTTTAATGTAGCGAACAAGCGAAACGAAAGATCATTCTTGAGACCACCACTTGAGCGATTCGCATTACTAAAATATCGATAGGAGCACCTAGCAGAGAACGCTTGGTACTGCTGTACGCGTGGCCTGACGCAGATTTTTTTGAAAACACGCGTGGCAGTCAATGTGTTAATAAACTATTAAACTACATGTCGTGAAGAAGTATCCCCTTTATGAACATTTATTAATAGCTCTAGAGTTGATAATATTAGCTTGAGGAAGTTCTGTATGTACGTGTAATTGATAGTACTCGCGTACACCTGTGCGTGTAAAACGTTTCAAGTTAATAAAGAGAACATGATACACGTGGAATAGGTATGAATAAAAATTACAAGAAGCCGGAGAATATTCTAAAACATATGCCATGATAAAATATAAATTGTAAAGAGTTATAGATCATGTTATTATATATTAAAATTATGCTTAACAAGCAGATATTAGCGTAAATATGACGCTGCGTTAATTAAATCCAACAATATTGAGAAAAGAACAAATTGAACAATACCTAGAAATAATTTAGAAAAACACTGTTAGATCAATTTCAAATTGGGTTTTCTTTACTCGATGTCAAACTTAACTCTTATTCGTCTTTTGCATAAACTCTTTTCGTGATATGAAACTTTAGAGTTGACATGCTGCTGGTATTAATTGCACACGCAGAATAAGATTTTCCAAATTGAACCGAAACGATTTAGACAGAAAAATGTAATACTTTCAATACTCATAACAATTATTTATGCATTCCGCATATAAACCTACCGAATATTTATTACTTACTTTTAGCTCAAAAATATTTGATATACTACTACCAAGCAAATATTAGATTGAAGAGGAAATCATACATGAAAGATGTCACTTTTTTTAATAAAAAGTTCGTTCTCATCAAAGTTTCTGGCAATTTATTACATACCTGTATACAAAGTGGATTACTTTGTAACACAACTGGAAAGTAACTTTCTTTAGTAATGATTTGCGTAATAAATTACGCAAAAAGTAAAAAGAAGATTATATTTTAAATCATATTCTAAGAATAACTGTATTTTAAACGTGATTTCAAAAGAATTTTGAATTTAAAAATTCGTCAAAAGTACATACGTACTTACTACTTCGACACGATCTAGGCTAATTATGTGTTCTAATGTTTATACATCTTGATAGTAGCTGTATTCAAAGAGCGCGTCGAATCTTTTTATAGTATTTGCCTTTTGATGTATTAAAAGTATCATTAGAGATACTTTATCTTCTTATTATCGCAAATATGTATAGTTCTGCTCATTGCATCGACAAGTGAACGGATTTTAAGCTTCCTATTCTTTTACATTTTCAATATTTCCAGAGTTATTTGTTTTCAGAATAAAAAAATATTAATTCCTGCCACTTTTGAGAGAAATTGTTTAGAAGTGTATCCTGTTTATCTCGAATCGCTCAAATATATCGGGGAAAAAATGAATGATACAAAAATCGAATGACATCGAAAGGGATATACTATTATATTCGTGTGTATTTACTTTGCGTGTATTGTCTTAACATGAAATCTCTTGCGTGTTAAAATATTTCAGTGGATATCTCCATTTTTTGTTACATAATCACGCAGCTGACGTTCAGACATCTCTAAAATACTAGAAACTTGCGTCTTTCGCACCATCCGCTATCGTAATAGAAACTTTCAAATTCGACAGAGCAATACAAAGCACGCGAAAAGTGACTGACCAAAAAAGAACTGAATGTTTTGACGACATTACGAAACTGCAGCCTTGTATTTCAGCAATATCATACCAGCAATAACAAATTTTGAGAAATATCTTTATGTTCTATTCCTGTGGCGTACTTTGGATAACGCTAATCCCGGCGACACACTAAATTTTGAAATCCATACGACTGATTCTACAGAAGCGGGGATTCTACAGCAGCGATTTCGCTTGCACAGTTGTTCATTTAATTTATGAATTGTAAGAAACCTCAAGTATAGTGATATTGCTACATAGTGATATTGCTACAAAAGCGACTAGACAAATAGAGAGCTACATGTGATTTTATCGTATTTTTTTAACCCTTTCGCTTCGGCAATCCAGTCCGCCGAAGTACTGTCACTGAACGGAAACGCGCGCCAGAAATACGCACAGTGTGCGTGGCTACTGTATATACGTTTTCCTAAGTCTTAAATAATAATAATTCTTGTAAGAACCGTATACGAAATATCGTTTCACTGTCAATGGATTTAGTAGATTTTTTAGCACGAAACAATATACGATTTTGATGTTGTTTCAAGAACGAGTAACTTAAAGAAGTGATTAATCCAGTATGTCAATAAAATCAAGGGAAAATGTTCTGTCGATAACGAAAAAATATATTAATGACCACAGATAGCATTTGTATATGCATCATTTTTGTCAAATTTTGTCTTCCAAACACAACTTTTTAATATTCCTATTTTATCTACTTTTGCTAAAATACATTAAACACATTTCAATACTAAACTAAAGATCTTTAAACTTAAAAATGACTTTTGCTTATTCCCATGTCACAAACAATTGGCTTTAATAATTATCGATCAATACTCTCTTATTCGTAAGCACATCAGCATATTCGATCCATGCAAATTCACGTAAAATGTTACTACTTCCTGCCTTTCGTTACATGTATCTTAATAAATTGTATCTTATTAAATCTTAATAAATATGAGTCTTAATAAAAAGAAGTTACTTTTTACGTAGACCAAACCTAGTTCTATTATTAAGCGCGTAAGCAGATAAGATGAAGATCAAATAGAGGCAAAGCTAAAAAATAACGACTATATATTTTCATGTTTCAGCGTTGAAAACTTATGTGGGTGAAACGCTAGAATTGACTGGAGTTCTTCGACAAGAAATGGGCACTTGTCTTTGCATAGACAGCAACAATGTGCCTCCGACAGTCAGCAAACGTTACTCTCTACAAGTTCACTGTATGTATTATTAAGCGCTTATCATAGAGTTATTATACAAATATATTTGCAATTATCATTCTTATATATTATACAAGGTGAATCAGAACACGTGGAAAATATGGCAGAGGTTGATTCTGAATACTGAAATAAGAAGAAAATTTTATATAACATAATATGCCTAATATGACCATACGTTCCGCTTATAGCTTATTTTGCGATGCTAAACATTACACAGATGAACGATTTCTTGGAAAATAGATAAATCGTGCTGGCCTTATTTCCGGACCAATACGCTCTTCGGATCCGAATCCGTTCGATTATTAAATACGGGGGCGTTTAAAATCTCTTACTTATAAAACGTTAGTTGACGTGACGATCAAAATTTTCGACAAATTCGTGTAAGCTGTTCGAACAAGATGGACGATCTATGACGCGACGCATTCGCGTTTCCGTAGAAACTGGAACTGATCGATTCGAGTAATTTCTCTAAAGATAGGTAAGAAAGTACTGTGACACAAAGCAAGCGTCTACTCGAAAACGTTTATACGAAATTTTCTTCTTATTTTAATGCGCTGAATCAGCCCCTGCTTGCCTGGAAGCCGTACTTTCCACATGTCTCGAACTCTATCATACCGATCCACTAGGTAAACAAAATAAAAGCCTGCCAAGCACTGTGGCGGCACGGGCCACGGAACTTTTCAACGGCTCCGGATGCAAAGCGCGACGCCGCCAAAGCGCAACACCGACGTGCCCAATGTACCATCGATATCTTCACACTCTTTCCGCCGAATTCTCGGAAGAGCATACAGCTCGGAAGAGCTACGATATCGATGGGCTACGAAGGGAAGAATCTGCGCGATCCGAAACAAAAGCACAGGCAGTCTGTCTTACGCCATTAAATGCGTAACTCCTCGGTATTATTTGCATAGCAACGCGTCGAATGATCTCTCGGTGTCTATCGTTATTTGTTAGTTGTTACCAATTGTCTGTTAAGTGTAATTGTTAATTGTTAATTGTTAACTCTGATTGTTGATTAGTTCTAAATAAGCTATTGTTCGTTAAAAACACCAAGAGTAGTTCCTTACGCACCTATCACCATACCACCTCAGCACGAACGCCGTATAGATTGTTTTCACCTGTTCGATTCGTGCTAGATTTGACTAAAATACTCATGCGAAGTTATTGAACATATAAAATCCGAATTAACATCCAGTTTTCAACAACCTGTCTAAAGATACCGCTCACAAACAAGCTATCATTTCTTGAAACAAATATATAAGATTTATTTACGTTATCAATTTTGTCGTGTGTCGAAATACAGCCCACTCAAAACATTCTATGGACCAAACGAAAAAATTGTTGACATTGATTGTCAACAAGTCCTACAAACTAGGATCTTTCATATTTCTTTCGCTTTTGATAATTAGACACAACCTCCCGCTAGCCGATGAGTCATTCTGCTATATTTGGCTTATCCTTTGTTATTATACAAATTACTGCCATTGTTCACGGCTGATCTACTAATTCGTTTGGTGACTAGACACTACGTTAGATATTTTAATCAAATAAACTCATAATTGTATCGATAAAATACTTCCTATCAGTACAATATATGATCCAAAATTTAAACATCCTGCTTCAGGGCGACATATCCAGTGAATTAACGGCGCCTGAACAATCCCTTAAAACGGGTAAATCTATAACTTTATTATCTAATTTCAACCTAATATCCACAAACTGATCAACATAATTTCACTATGCCCAAAAAGAATCGCCTTGCAAATGATATCGATATTTACGACATTTCTTTGCTATATTAATATAGTATTATTTGTTATAGATCCAGACCACCGACCTCGACCAGGGCTATCAAAATTCGCCTTCGTCATGGCCAATAACCAATATAATATTAACTACGATGGAAACTGTCATTGTTAATTTAACACTAGCTATCGCTGCTATAATACGAATAGCCTGTATACATATTAAATAAACTGTAATAAATAACTTATTATTTTTAAATACACCCTGTCTTATTTATCTACACCTTCCTTTGTCTTACGTCCACCCTGACCTACGCATTGTCACGTAAAATTCGTGATAAAAAAGGATTTTTGCAATCCACTAGCGATAAAAAGTTCGCGTACAAGGTAAATAGCGGGCAAAAGAACGGTATAAAGCATAGAGTGTAGAGTATAGTAGCATTGCAGAAAAAGAAAAATCAACAGCTTGCTCGGTCATTGCGCAGCAACAGATCAAGCAACGATACAAATGATCATGGAAGTGCGTTTCTGCTTCCCGGTCTGTTCGAACTATGACGATTTGTCTTTCTGATTTTTCCGACTCGACCGTTGCACCGTTCACTCGACCATCGACCATAAATTGTTTCGAATTTTCTAGAGAACGGACACTTGAAACTACGTGCTTGCGGTACATTCGATAGCCAGAACAGAGGGATCCTTCGTGAGCCTGTTTTCGTCCTGCGAGACGAGCAAATTATTAGAAATTTCCTGATGCAATTGTACGCGGTTTTATGCAACTTTGATTATACACGTGAACGATATTTGGCACAGAGGAGTAACATTTTCGGGGTAACATTTGCGCACTAATAGGTTCCCACGTAGCTAAAATAAAGCAAAAGTTGCGCGAAATTAACGGATGACAATTGAGAAATTTCTTGGGTGATCTACGTTTATTACGAAATGGTTGGATGCGAGAATCGATATCTGGTAGCATCTAAGTTGTCCGAGAGAGTTTCACGATAAAGGAACAGATCTCTGCCGATACTCTCTATCCGACTATCGTAGCAGATTTGCGTACTTTTGCAAGGTTCTCCAAATTAATACAAATTTCTAACTACCGTAACATCGAGATATTATACATCGTAAGGCAAAGTTAAGGAGAGTGGCGATGACCTCGGAAACGCGAAAAATATCTCAGAAGATAGAATTTTGGTGGCGCGAAGGACAAATGTTCGTGATGGTTTTTGCCAATAGCGATTCTGATTCTCCCTTGACGTGTCTGCTCGGCGCCACTTCCGGCATCGTGACAACCACCGTAAGCCCTAGGACACCCTTACAGCCTCCTTTACATCGCATATGCCCTTCTCGCTGTTGATGAAAATCCAATTTGTGAAATTAGACGTTTGCTCGCTTTGAGACAAAGTAAACCGCGTTTCTCACAGGTGTTCGGCAGATGGCGATGATGAGATATATAGTGCAACAAAGTGAAATTTTACGCGCGTAAATCTAACAGGATTATAATGTAACAGAAGCACAACAAAGAGGAAACTTGTGATGAAAAAGGAAGAATATATTACCAAGGAAACTCTTTTGCTCCATTTTCTTTCGTAGAATTATATTTCACTTGCGAGTATTATAGCAGGTCTGCCTTTGATACAAAAATCATAAAAGGTTTACGTATCTGCACGTATATTTACGCTGTATGAACGACACTCGAGTATTACACGCATGCATTATCGACAAATAGATCCACGTTCGAGATAAGAGTTCCTCTTTGATACTTTCTTATGGTATAAATAACGAGAAATTATCAGGAAGTATGTTACAGTGAAACTGCTCGTACTTCGTTACTTTTACTCGCATGTATGACACCTACAACGATATTCTTTGTTGAATCAATAAATAAAAGCGCTCCCCAGCGTACATACAAGACTAGATCTTGAAATATAAGAATCGACGTAACAATAAGACTAAAAAAGTTCGAAATGAAAGTAATTATGTATATTCGATATATCTTTGGTAATCATTTCTTTAATCTCCTTCTTTGATCCAGTATCCATATTTAAAATCTACGAATAAATGATATATATTTAATATATACATTAAACTATACTTTTTAATAATACATACCATAATTTAATATTATGGTTGAAATTATGACGTATATAGCAATTAATACATACACATGTGTTTAGTTCTATTAACTTAGAAGCACATGTAAATTAAAAAAAATATATATATATATGAAACAATAATAAAATAATGAAGTAACATTGAGAATAGAATCTAGTTTAATTACACATATATACCCTTTTAATAATTCCGTTCTTATAAATTTTATTAAATTTACAGTGAAGCTTACAATTACACTAATGCCAATGAATATTAACGTATGCGTTTATTATTACACTAAATAAAAATGAAAGTAATGCAATGAAAAATACAATATACCTTAATGGAAATAAAATAAGTAAATAGCGAAGTATTTATTAATATTATTATATAGCATTATATTATATTATTATAATATTTATTAATATTTACTTACCTTTTACGTTTGCACAAAAACTATAAAATTTTAAATATAAAGAGAGATTTATAACAGAGATAAAGCAAGTCACAGAAATTAGTGTCTTTCAATGGCAAAAATGCGTTAAAGGAAGTGAAACGATAATCTCCGTCTCGCGTCACAAGCGGAACTGTGTCAGTTTTGCTCCTTGAAAGTACACGTAGCGGTACATGAGCTAGAGAACATTTCAAATCATGTTGTTGTTTTTTTGCTTCGGAGTATCAAGATCGTGAGGACATACATAATATATTAATAAATAAACTCCGGGCAAAACAATGTCGCCGTTACGTTACCGTCGAACCGTCGAACAAAGACGAATTTGAATTCTCCGACTCTCCCCCGATCTGTTTATACTATACCAGTTTAAACGGACGCAATCGTAAGGAGTTCACGAGAGTTATGGATCAGTATCTACGAGTATCTACCGTCTTTGCGAACATTATCTATAATTATTTATTTAATCATTTGAAAATATACTTGAAGGTTTCAACAACGAGCAATCTTGTCTAATAAATCTCACGATCAACCATCCTCTACACACAAGTCCTCTGAAAACATAACGACTTTTCAGTTCAATTTGAATCGTTGCGTTCAACGCCATCAGGGTGTCCTGCATAACGCGGGCATCCGACTAGGTGCTGATACCACATACAAGAACAAGCCGAATATGTGAAATAAAGCTTTTTAGCTTAAGGTCCCGTTTTGAAAAAAATACAGTTTGAACATGTTCGGTTGGCAATTGGCTTAATACACGCGTATGATAAATAATAAGATTTATTACATGATTTTACAAAATTTGTTAAAATTGATTAAGAAGTTACTTTCAAGAAGTAATATTTACATAATTGTAAATTGAACCCTATGTTTAACAAAATTAGGCATTCTTAAGTATTTGTTATTGTAAATTACTATTATGCTTCGCCAAGTGTGATTGGCTATTTCTGGAACACAGCGTCCATCGATGTCTTCAATGAAAGAACATAAGTTTAATAACCTAACTTATCGACGAAATAAATCCCTGGCCCCCGGGTACCGTGTTAGGAAGCTTCCGTGGTAATTCTTTTAAAAGCAATTAACGAGTGATCTGTTCGCGAATTATTGTATTGTATTATATATTATGTGGCATCATGATATCATAAGAAATACAAGTCACTATGATTTCTTCGTACTATTTCACAGATGGAGTGTGCAAATTTGACTTTACAATGAACAAAGTCAAACGTGACAATGACAAAATTGTATGTGGCAAAACTGGATACCTCAATGTTATACAGTGTGTCAAGAAAGTGTTTGTTGTCATCTTATGTCTTTGGGAGGTAATTCTACACCTTCGGATTTGCGAAGATCTGTTGAAAAAGAGGATCACAAAATTGACCTCGAGCATTCTATTGCACGTATTGCGTGTTTGTGCGCGTATTTATCCATCGATGTATTGCAAAGAACAGTTTGTCCAATAGGGGTTTCACACGCAGCAGTGGGAAAAATAATACTCTCACCCTGAGAGAATTGACCGGCGAGGGCGCGGCAGAGGCCATGGAAGCGCTTCGGTGAGGTGCGCTAGGTCCGTCGCAAATCTGCCCGGCAGGGGAACCGGATTGTCTGGCACGGCGGCTCCGGCGACGAGGCGCGGTGTAACGTGGCCGCATATCGCTCCATTAGGGGGTGTATTGAGCGCGGAGGGGGTGTATCCCTCACACCAGTTCCCGGGCTCCTCTAGATCGCTGCCGGGACGGTCATCGTGGAGGTTTTAGTCCGTTGGCGTCTGCCACTACCACGCCGCTTTTTCCCAGAAGCGACCTGGTGTCCGTGCGGATTTCCTCCACGTTAATAAAAAAAAAAAAAAAAAAAAAGTGGGAAAAATAATACGCCAAAAAGGTGTACGTTATAAGGTTCGCCGTGTGCGAAATTATGTCGTTTGACGAATATTCGATGGTTAGCCGCTAAGAAAATTATAACGCAATCCTTGGAAATATCTTGTTTACGGATGAGAGCGATTCTTCCGATAGCAATATTCTCGATCGTCAGACTGCCAGGATTTAGGCTTGTGAAAGTTCTCACATTATGATACAATGATACAGAGATTCAAGCAGGCTCGAGCAAGTTTGATTTATTATTATATTATTTATATATATATATATATAAATAATATAATATATATTATATATATATATATATATATATATATATATATATATATATGTCGGGTTAACATTAGAATTTAAGGCGTGTAACGATTCTTCGTTTGAATTAGCTATCGTTTTATGAAACAGAGATTATATTTACGCGAATATACAAGATTTTACAAAATATTATGAGTATTGAGTTTAATGAATGATAAGATTAACAAATGATAAGATTAACAAATGATAAGTTTAACTAATGATTCCAAACGAATCCACGGTCAACGGGATAACTCTTTATTATGCGTAGAATAATTTTAAACACCAAATACAATTGCTGAGACACTCGGTAAATTGCTCGATGTATCACTTTCCAAGGCGATCACACGAATGAATATCTGATGAAAATCTTTTTCGCTATACGACTGCATTTGTTTGTTATATGCTCGCTGGAGACATCGAGAAGGTTCCAATCGTTGTTGCTAGGCAATTTCTGTCAAAAGTTTGTTGTATACTCTTTGGAAACATCGAGAAAGATCCAAACGCCGATACTAGGCAGTTTCTGTCTGGAGATTGATTCCTAATACAACGTGTGTCCCATTATATCAGCATCTCCAAAGTACAATTCTATGTGATTTCTAGGGAGAACAATACAACCGATCCACACCTTCGTCAGGCAAAACGTTTATCCCGTGACCGTGGCTACGTTCGGCGACCAGTTGTCACCTCGAACCCACTTTCGCTTTCACAAATGTCAAACAATTACAAATGACAATTGCTTAATTACAGTTATGATAAAATCTAGGCTAAAGCATTAGAAGGCTTCCTCAAAATTGCAAAGGGAAGGCTCCGGTTTTCCTTTCATCTCCGACACGTTCTTTTGCGATCCCGTTGGCCGCGGATTCGTTATCGGGCCTGAGATCATCGTCACTAGTGTCGCGAGTGCCAATTGTCGTGATCTATTGTCAAGACTGTAATAACTCTATTATTGTAATAAACTACACCTGCGTGTACCGTACCAATGGTTAATTCCCGTGAAGATTCATTTGACGCCCACAACCCTACTCCCAGTGCTAATCCGACATACGTATTAATATTTTTAAATATTTTTTTTTTAATATTCAAAATTTTTTAAATTTCCCTAATATTTTCAATATTATGCTCTAAATGTATAAGCTATTTAAATTAAACAAGTTCATCTTTCTCTTTATTTAATTTAAATATAAATTAGTAATAATAATTAAATAATTAATTATAAATATATTTATAATCATATTATTATTATTAATATTAATAAATAAATATATATTAATAATAAAGAAGAAATTTTTAATCTAAAATGTATTTCTAATAAATCACAAACATATCCTATAATCTTTCCTGTAAATGTTTCAACTAAACATTTTTCAAAATAAAATTCATAATAAATTATTTTATTTGTTAAATAACTCATTATAAACTTATAAAAAAATTCTATTATAAAAAATCTTTTGATAAATATTAATTTTTTTCAAATAAATATTTAATATTAATACTAAAAATGTTAATCCTAATAATATTATCTTAAATACAAGATATTTATAACTATAAATTAAATTAATATTTAATTGATAAAAGAAAAAATTAAAAATAAATTTTCTTAAAATTGATATAATTATTAAAATTACTGATATAATTCCAGCTATAATACAATCTTCATTTAAATAAATTAAATTTATTATATAATTATTTCCCATTATTATAAATATTGTACGAAAAGCACATGATACTGTAAAAATTGTTCCAAAAATTAAATTTATTGTACTAAAAATTCCTTTTATATTTAAAAAATAATATTCAACAATTAAATCTTTAGAATAAAATCCTACTAAAAACGGAAATCCACATAATATTAATAATGAAAATATTATTAATAATCCTTTTATTGGATATAAATAAAATATACCAGAATAAAAACGAAAATTCTGAATACCATTTATATAATGAATAAATCTTCCAACACACATAAATTTTATAGATTTAAAAAATGCATGAATAAATAAATGTAAAAATGTTAAATCTGTTATTCCTAAAGAATAAATTCTTACTATAAGACCTAATTGACTTAATGTTGATAAAGCAATAATCTTTTTAAAATCCATTTCAAAATTAGCTATAACTCCTGAAACTAATATTGTTATTCTTGAAATTATTAAAATAAATCTTTTATATTTAAAATCAATTATTATCTCATAATTGATTAATAAATAAATTCCAGCAGTAACTAAAGTTGATGAATGAACTAATGAAGACACAGAAGTAGGAGTAATTATTGCAGCTGGTAATCACATCATAAATATTAATTGTGCACTTTTTGTAAATACTATTAAAAAGAACATTAATAAAATTAATAAATCTATTTTATATAAAATTAAATTTCATGTACCAAAAATTACTAAAAAAGAAATAATTATTAATAAACTAGAATCTCCTACACGATTTAAAATTACTATAATTATTCCTGAATTAAATGATAAAAATTTTTGATAATAAATAATTAAACAATAAGAAATTAAACCCAGACCATCTCATCCTAATAATAAAGTTAATATATTAGGTCTCAAAATTTAAAAAATTATTGATATTAAAAACATTAATATTAAATAATAAAAACGATTAATTAAACATTTATTATTTAAATTTATATATCTAATTCTATATAATTAAATAAAAGAACTAATTAATATTACTAAAAATACAAATATTAATAATTTAAATCTAATCATAAAAATTGTTAGGGAAGTGGTACATTTACACAGTACATGAGAGTGTGTGTGTAAGGGTCAGAGGGCGTCAAGGTCTTAGTTGAGACAAAAGACTGTTGCCAGATGTTAGAAGAATCTAGGATAGTCGGTTGGAGACAAGCGTGCGTGCAAGACGTTCTTCAGAGCGTAATATAGATGTATAACTGTTGTGTGGGAAATATAGTCAATTATTTGTATTCCCAAATCCTCGAATTTCCTTAACACGAATAGATGTACCTAATAACATAAAAATGTAATCGCTAATTCTATTGCTGCAACTTATGTAAATTAATATCAAAGTTACCAACTCCTAAACTTTAATTATTTTTTATTTAATAACTGACAGCGTTTTTATCACCTTCTTTTATTAAAAAATCTTATCATTTAATAATGTTTAAAAAGGAGAAAAAATAAGTATTTTCGTATGTGAAAAATTTATACAACAACAAACACATTACAACAAAAATGGGCGTTTCCCGTATCATAACGTATTTTATAAACCGTAAATTATAGAATTGGTTATAGTATACGTATGTACATATGTATATTCCTAAATTATTCCTAGATAGAGTCACTTTCTTCACCCCAATATTTTCAAATTCAAAGCCATAAAGGAATATATTACTTATCTTTCGGTGTTTTGCTATCAAAGTTCCATCGGGACCCCAAATAGTACAGGTATTGTACAATTTATCGCCCTCTATTTCAGGCATCGTACCACCAACTACATAGATGTTGTTTTCTTTAGCTGCGTTCGATGAAGCAACGCTCGTTTCACCATCAGGAATACTCTCGGCGTATTTTGGAAAGTACTCTGCATTGCAATATTTCAATTAATGAAAAATAACTGTCTTTTGTTCCAACCATAAATTAAATTGAAATGTTTGTCAGTTTTTTATTTTCTAAATTATCAAAATAACTAAGTTTTATATTTCGACTTAATTAAATATGCAATTACTTAGCTAATAGTATATATAATAAATTGTTTCTACAGGTTCAAAATGAAAAATGAATATTTAGAAATATTTAATTACGACAATGCTATTTGTGTTAGCATCAGTGGCTTGTTACTCAACGACTTTGCTAGTACTTTTTGAAACATAAAGTTAGTTTTCAATTAACACTTATACTAGAGGCGGAATTATAAATGCAAAATAATTGATAATACTAATTTATAAGTACCTAATTATCAGTATGTTAAAAAATATATTTATACAAATATCACGATAATCATGAAAATGGGGAAATCCTATATTCTCGAATCAATTCACAATTTATTTTGTATATTAATTAGATTCCGCGCTCATCAATACGTACTCACTGGCGACATCGAGAAAATGTATCGGCAATTCCTCGTACGACCAGAGGATCGGAAATATCAAAGGATATTATGGCGCAGCGCGAGTGGAGAAACAGAAACATATGAGCTTAACACCGTAATACTCTTATCATAGAAATAGAAGCAATCCTCAATTCCCGCCCGCTAACTCCTATCTCCACCGATCCAAGTGATCTCCTAGCCGAGGGACATTTCCTCATTGGCGATTCATTAATGTGCTTACGTGATCGAGATTTCAGAGACATTCCATCGAACCGACTCTCCAAATGGCAGCATATCCAACAGCTTAAACAACATTTTTGGAACCGCTAGCATAAGGAGTATTTGAACGAGCTAACCAACCGCAATAAATGGAGCAAGGGTGGACACAGCATCCAAAAGGGCACAATCGTCATCCTCAGAGAGGACAACGTTCCCTCCATGCATTGGCCTCTGGGTCGAGTTATCAAGGTTCATCCAGGCGCCGATGGTGTCATCCGGACAGCTACAGTTCAGACGGCAAAGAGCATTTTGGATCGGGGCGTCAAAAGGCTTGTCCCACTGCCAATTCAACCCGATCTCGAGAAACCCGAACAACTAGCCACCGAGACGAAATAAGATGGGAACTTCAAACACACCTCGCTAGTTTGATCGGTACCCTCTCAACGGGGGGAGAATGTTACGCCATGCGGCTTACCATAGGTCATATTCTTAACTATCGATCGCGGCACTATAATGTCGCAGACGGATCGTCGCGTGTGCCCGGCAAACAAACATTGTAGTGGCAACCGCATGGTTCATTAAGCAGGGCGACTTCCAGAAACGTCGACTCGTGGCCCGTATTTTACCTCGCGTAAAAGAATGTGGCGTGATCCGAACGTAGTGGGGGTCGCCTTCCAGAAAAAACGAAAAAAAATCGAAAGGCGTTCAGAACTTTTCGAGAAGTCAAACCGTCAACACGTCTGATACGTCGCGCATTACTTATCAATTAAAACGCAGTTACATTTTTTTTGTTCCTTTTATATCTTTCTAGTTAATAAGTTGTTGAAATAAACATTAATTTATTTGTGTTAATTCTGTGGAATTTCATTGAACTACCCTTATTATCATAATCGAAATAAGGGGATCGATCAGTTCGTGGCGTCGATTATTTAATCGTAACGGGAACTTACAACTCTCGTTGACGTGCTATCTCGCGATCGCGTCTCTCCGCGAACGGTCGAAACGCCTATTTTTTAACGAACGACGTCTCCCACTAGAGACTTTCTCTCGAGAGCGGCTAGCATCCTTTTCTAACCACCGATATACAAATTGACCAATTAGCAGCAATGCCAATTTCCCTTACTTTCTGAACGAAGGTTGTCCTCGACGAATCCGATTTTTCCTCTGCAATATTTTTAAAGCTACACATTTCGAATTTTCCAATTATGCCGAAACAATTGCGTGAACCACTCTATATATTCCATACAATAAACTATTTTTTGCGTTTTAAAGTAGTTGAATATTTTATTAAAATACTCTGAGCAATTCTCAGGTTTCTGTGAAAACAAGATAACCCAAATGTAGTTGTGTTTCCTTCAGAATTATGCAGATTTTATTTGAAATATGTGAGGTGTAAGTGACCCCGACGTGATCGAGCTAATGAGATTTCAATGATCGTGATTCCGGGCGCGCTAACGATATGTCAGACAAGAATAAAACAGTTACGACCAGTGAAGTAGTCCGCGTGCCTTTGACGATGCCCTAGAAGATAGTGCTATGGTTCTCCTTACTAGAGAGATAGCTCGCGGCGGCGAGCATCGCGGGCGATGAAGAAAAATCTACCGCTGGCTGTAGATGTCGCTGCTAGGGTACTGCTGTATTTTCTTTTCATTTAAGAATCGTGGAAGAAAAATCGAACTACGGTCGCCGGGATTTAAGAACCCAGATCCCGAACGTTCGTAACTTGAGGCGCTAACCACTGCGCTGCCGTTGTCTGGTATTAGTTAGTGTCGAGTTGTCGTATTTGTGCTGTCGAGTGCCGCCACATATGTATGCATTTATGAATTGAGTGGTTTACAAGTAATTACAATCGATATACATTACAAGTAATTACAATTTATTACAAATGACTCGCTGTGCATATTACTATAACAGTCAGTACTAATTCTATAGATCAGCAGCATTATAACTTTCCAATAAACAACCGAAAATCACGTCATTGAATAATAAATGCATTCACTGTAGAACGAAATTATTATTACGAATATAAGAGAAACGATTTAAAAACCATGTATTTTTTCATTTAAATTATTTGCATTTGCAAAGGGAGATACAAAATTTTAACAACGTTGCAAATTATAAAGACACAAATTACAGTTTCGTGTTTAAGTTATTGTTCAGAGTTTGTTGGAATACAACGATATTAATCGCATACAGATGAGGTGATTGATCGAACGGATTCTTTCCTTCGTTGTTCAGCGATATCCTCATTAGCGTGCGTTCGTGAGATGTACCACGGCGGCTAGCACGTGCATGCTCTTTCGAGAATTCGGCGGAAGAAGCGTAGGAATATGGATGGAACATTCCCGATGGGCACGTCGAGAAGCTACTAGAAGGTTCTGTGGCACATGTGACGCCACACAGACACCCACACAGGTCACACTCATTACTGCATAGAGAGTGGGGTTCAAAACCTTTTCAAGGGCCATGGGTCACTAAGCCAGTCAATCTGTGAATAACTAGCCAACTGTCTACATTCCAGAACACACACACTTATAATTCCTGTAATAATTGTTTAATAAATATCACATTATATTGTTTCAACACAAACATTGTGTCTTCCACAGATTATTAATCTTAATTCCAAGATTAAATTCTAACAGAGCTTCCTAATAATTATGGTACAATTGGTAAAATGATGATTTTACATGAAAAAAGTAAAAAATATATTAGATAATTGAAATAACGCGATATAAATATAATTGAAATAACATCAGTAAGAACGGATGTTTTAAGCTTTCGATTTTGAGAAAACAGGGTATGCATACGTTTAGTTAAAAAGCAATCCGTGTTTATTCGAGCATTCGCGGAGAGACGCAATCGCGAGAAAGCACGTCAACGGGAGTAGTAAATTCCCGTTGCAATTAGATAACCGACGCCACGAACTGATCGATCCCCTGATTTCTGTTACGATAATAGGGGTGGTTCAATGAATTTAACACTGTATTAACAGGTTAATATAGCTTGTATATTTAAAAATAATGAATGTAATAATAAGAACGTCACAAATTATTTAGCGATAAATACAGTTGATATGTTATAGGAATTCAACCCGACATTGCGATATCTCTCAATGAATTCGTTAGACTAAGCAATTTATAACGTTTGACTCTTCAGAAGGGACCGATTACTCTTCGATCCTTTTCGTTGTCTTCTCTGGAAGACGACCCCCACTACGCTCGGATCACGCCACCGTTCGCGCCTATGATCACGTATACCAGTTTCTTTATGCGGATAAAATAACGCACCGAAGGCGAATAGATGTTTCTGGAACTCGCTGCTTGACGACAACTATGCGTTTATCGCTACTTTGTGTATATGTCGACGGTCATGTAAGACGATCTGTTTGCGACGGTTAGGAACACGGCCTATAGTAAGCCTTGGGGCGTAATAAACGGAGAGAATAGAATAATCTTCTTTCTCTGTGGGATGTTAGAGACTGATGTGTACAAATCGAAACCGCTGAGGAGAATATCGAAAGGCGAGTGTCACAAATAAGTGAAGAGATATTATTAAGCGTCTTTAAAAACATGTTACGAAGAAATAATAAATGTACTGAATATCAAGGCGGGCATATTTAACAATATTTGTAATTATTTTTATGCATATTAATTGTAAGTTATCGATCCTTATCAGGAGCACGAAATTACACAATTAACAATTATCGAGATCGTCAAACTTTAAAACGACGAAATTTTCGGCTCTCTCGTTAAGTACCGAAAGAACTGAGTTACAGTTAAAGGTACGCGAAATTACATTAGAGAAATTAATGCAACGTGTTACGCCATGCGGCTTACCATAGATCATATTCTTAACTGTCGATCGCGCCACTATAATGTTGCAGACGGATCGTCGCGTCTGCCCGGCAAACAAACATTGTAGTGGCAAGCGCGTGGTTCATTAAGCAGGGCGACTTCCAGAAACGTCGACTCGTGGCCGTTATTTTACCTCGCGTAAAAGAATGTGGCGTGATCCGAACGTAGTGGGGGTCGCCTTCCAGAAAAAACGAAAAAAAATCGAAAGGCGTGCAGAACTTTTCGAGAAGCCGAACCGTCAACACATCTCTTATATCGCGCATTACTTATCAAGCAAAACGCAGTTACATTTCTTTTTGTTGTTCTCTTTATGTCTTCCTAGTTGATAATTTGTTAAAATAAACGTTAATTTATTTGTGTTAATTCTGTGGAATTCATTGAACTACCCTTATTATCCTAATCGAAATAAGGGAATCGATCAGTTCGTGGCGTCGATTATTTAATCGTAACGGGAACTTACAACTCTCGTTGACGTGCTATCTCGCGATCGCGTCTCTCCGCGAACGATCGAAACACAACGTTCAAACGACAATTGATAGTCCTGACGAAATAAACGTCGCTCAGAGAGTCGAAAATTTGTCTCTTCAAATTTTAAGCGGATACGAGTTATCCCCACTACTTCGCGGAACTGATCACTGCATGTAGTTTCCGGTGTTTTCTTTGTCTGCTCCAGCGATAACGCAATTACTCATAAATTGCCAAAATAAGAAAAACGAAATTTTCATATTTTTTATTTCATTGTTATAAAACGATTTAATTGGATTTTTGAGAATCTCACGATCAAAATGATATTGGACGATAGCTAAACTCTGGAAATGCGCAACGTTCGGTCAACTGCACAGAAGACCATGCCTAAGTCCGACACAATTCTTTGAAGTTACAATGAATGTTGATACTAAATCCGTCGTTTAGAGATACCTTGGCTTCTTACGACACTAAGTTAAACAACTTCCGTTATTTGCTGACTAGTCCAAATGGATCCAGACACTGGTTAAATTATATTTCTTTTGACTTTATTTGTCTAGATATAAAATCTGTAAGGTATCTCGTTGTATCTCAATTGCTTCCCTTCTTTCTTATTCCTACATTCACCGTATTCACAAAACAACGATCCAAAGACAAGTAACAGCGGTCAGTTTGTGAAAAGTGCTCGTTAACAAATCTTAAATTACAACGAAACGAAATTGTTCAACACCTTAAAATTGAAAATTACCGAACTAAGTAGGAAAAAGGCCACAATGTTTGTAGAACCTCGATAAGTGTTCGCCGAGACAGTTTCGACATCTGGACTACGTCGGACAGTTTACGACGGATATCCGTCACATAAAAGGGGTAGAAAATAACGTAGCCGATACTCTATCTCGCATCGAAGCGATCGGAAAACCAATAGATCACCATACGCTAGCTGCAGCGCAAGAAAAGGATAGCGAGCTACGCAAAATTATCAACGCTGGCTCGAGCGCGTTGCAGCTGAGAAAAGTACGATTTCCCGATCACAACGTCGAGTTATACTGCGATATTAAAACCGAGACCGTGCGACCGTACGTACCGGAACCGTTACGCCGCACCGTATTCCAAGCGCTACATGGACTTTCCCACCCGGGGATGCGAGCTACGCGAAAATTGGTAGAGACGCGCTTCGTCTGGCCGTCGGTAAATAAAGATTGCCGAACGTGGACACGACAATGCATACCGTGTCAGCGCAACAAAGTCACCAGACACGTATCCTCGCCCGTCGGAACGTTCGGAACGCTAGCGGGCCGGTTCGAGCATATACACGTAGATATCATCACAATGCAATATTCGCAAGGATACCGTTATTGCCTTACGTGTATCGATCGTTTTTCGCGTTGGCCTGAAGCCATACCTATCGCCGATATGGAAGCGTCAACCGTGGCTTCGGCCCTCCTTTCTACCTGGATATCTCGTTTCGGCGTACCCTTGAAAATTACGACTGATCAAGGACGTCAATTCGAATCGCGTTTATTCGAGGAATTATGCCGGTTGCTCGGCGTCAAACATTTGCGTACAACGGCCTACCATCCAGCGTCTAACGGGATGGTAGAACGCCTACACAGACAATTAAAGGCGGCGATCAAATGCCACGACACGAGCAACTGGGTCGGAATTCTCCCGATCGTCTTATTAGGTATAAGAACCGCGATAAAGGAGGACCTAAACGCAACGGCGGCCGAAATGATTTACGGCATCGGCATACGTCTGCCGGCGGAATTCTTTTTGCCAACTAGTCAACGGGCCAACTTGGAATACGCGCGAAAATTTTTGCAAAAATTTCCTAAAGGAATTATAATCTATGAGATAAATGAAATAAAAATACAAAAACCAACTGATATTAAAAGAAGAATGATTATTTTACAAGATAATATGAAACTGTGTAAGGGATTACATATGTAACATATTGTCCCGATGTACACATATCTGCGAAGCGACTTACTACCCTGTATATTCCAGAAACTTCTTAGTTTGCCCCAGCCTTAGCAATTTGAAACTATTTTATTAAAATTAAGAATTTTCCACATTAGATCGAACGCACTTCTAATAGGTACCAAACAGTATATATATATAGCAAAATTTCACATATCTCTAAATTATTCACAGAAAATTAATACGGCACATAAATTAGACTTCGGATTGTAAAAATTAAGAATAAATAACCGATACAGTCTCACAAAAATAGAAGGATAAAGATAGAGATAAGGGATCAAAAACAACAGTTATTTTTCAAATTTGTATGAAAAGCCCTTAAGAAAATAAGTTCCTCCTTAAATTGAAAACAGTTATAGAAATCAAACTTGCGATAAAAGTAAAAAAGATAGAAAATAAGAAAATTGTATTTGTTTTTATGACTCACTTTTACATGTAGTATAATTTCCACCGCTATTTTAGCATAGAACGCTATTTTCAAACACGAATTGTTCCAACTCGATAGTCCCTTGCTTTACTGTAAACGGAAAATTCTTTCGTGTTCTCAACCAAATTTATCAAATTCCAGCAATGACACATGCTATGTGATTGTCAGTAGAACATGGAGAAATGTTTCCAGTAAAGTTTCGAGCGACTTATCGGCGATTTTCAGGAAACACGACGCGACGATATCGCGTGTACAGTGCTTCTATCGGTGTTGATGCGCTTTAATACATAGTGCAAGAGAACACTAATAAGATTTCCCAGTGGGCCTGTAAATCCTTATAGATCACTCAAAAATATATCATATTGTTTGTTTCAACTACTAGCAATTTAAAACGTCGTCTACATATATTTAGAAAGTTAGCAAAGACATATATTTGTTCCTGAGCATAATTTCTATCAGTTGAGCGTTGTAGCAAAATGTCCGATACAATTTAATGTTGAATTTGTCTTTTTTTTTAGGCTAGCTTGATTGGATTACAGGTAGATTTAAACGATCCGTGTGTTGCATCTCCAAGGCATCTTCGACTCATCGATACGCAGTGATACCCGGCAAACTTCTAGTGGACAAGCGACGTTGCTTGCAGGCAGTTTATATACATGTTTTGGCATGTGTTGTCGGCAGGCAATGTCTACAGACGCCTGTAGTCTGCCCGTACGCGCCTTAAGTTTCACTGACAGACATTGTCCGCCGATTACTACGACATCTGTCTGTGGACAATAGGCCGTCAGTGTGGAGTTATCTTTACCCGAATAATTTAAGAAATATAAAATAAACTTCAACGAAAAGTTGCTAGCTTCGATATCTTACTAATACAATGTTATCGAAATTGAATAAACCTCGTTACTGTATTTAAAAGGAAATTGCATTTATATTTCAAGTTTATAGAGACAACAACAACAACCAAACAAAGAATCGCAACGAAGAAATAAACGGATACAACAAACAGAACACTGGATCGAAGATAGAACAATAAACAAGATAGAACCAAGAAAACAACAGTAACGAAGAACCGGGGCGCAGAAAAAAGCACGAAGCGTGCGAGCTGGAGAGGAAACCTGTGACCGTCGGTGCAAGCGGTAAGCCTACAAAATGGTTGCCGAGCAGGAATAATCGGCTGGAGAGCCAACCTGCTGGGACCGAGCTATATGGTGGCAGGTATCGCGTGGCGCCAGCTAAGCGAGCTGCCGCCCGAAAGGGTAGGTTTAACTTGTCCAATGATCCGCAAGGAGAGGGCAAGTCGCGCGCCGACCATCTATGCGCGCCATTCCCAAGTCGAACGCGAACATCTAAATGCGAAGCCAGTATGCGTTTTTACTGCAGGTATGGCGCGGTCGACCAAAAGGTCGGGCCCTCAAACGCACACATTACTTGTACAATTCGAGTGCTGCAGATACGGAAAAGCAATTTATAATTTATCGTAATTTATCGTAATGCGAATTTTGGCGCGTCGTCATAAATAGATTTTTATTTAAAACGAAATTGTTAAATATCCTTTTGTATCAATTCACATAACGTTAATAAATCAATATTAGACATATTACTCATAAATTGTACATATCTTTGTGCATATACGCATAGTTTTCGTGCATATATCAATATTTGTATATTTTATGTGTATAACTTTCATATGCTTTTCGCAAATTTTACATTCATAAACATCTGCAATCTACACGTTACGTTTTTCGTTGTATTTACAAGTACGGACATTAGATATTCTATTACATTCTTTTATTATAATCTTTTGATATATTTAT
Organism: Bombus vancouverensis nearcticus; assembly: GCF_051014615.1. NCBI lineage: Eukaryota > Metazoa > Arthropoda > Insecta > Hymenoptera > Apidae > Bombus > Bombus vancouverensis. The sequence goes on along the minus strand of NW_027468917.1, from coordinate 1,048,300 downwards.
AGTTGTTTAATTATTAGGTCATCCCATAAGTTCGTGCCGTTTTTCGAGAGGTTATATATGTTAAGATCGTTTACATACCTTTCAGTTTCATGAAAAAATGTAATCCCTCTCTCGTTGTACAACTTCTTCCCATTTTTCTGGTAGGTTCCGTCTCGATAAAAGTTCTCTTGTTTTTCTTTAAAATAATTTTCTATGCTATTTTTGAGAGTGTCAATATTTTCAAATTTTTTAGCTACTAAAAAGTGTTGTAATGCTCTGAACAGGTGGTAATCAGATGAGGCAATGTCTGGGGAATATGGGGGATGTGGTAAAATTTTTCAATTAAATTCAGACAATTTTTTTGTAACGCTTTTCGCGACATGCGGTTTAGCATTGTCGTGATGGAAGATAACGTTGTTCCTATTCACTAAACCTGGCCGTTTTTCAGCTAGTGCTTCCCTTAATTTTTCTAACTGAGCGCAATATTTGTCTGAATTAATGGTATCACCACTAGATAAAAGTTCAAAATAGAGTATTCCTTTATAATCCCACCATACACACAAAAGAACTTTACGTGGATGTAACCCTGGTTTTGCACAGCGTTCAGGTGGCTGATTTCGTTGGGATCGACTACGTTTCCGTTCAGGGTTTTCGAAAAGTATCCACTTTTCATCACCAGTTACCAGGGGCGTTTAAGGAATGGTTCACGTTTATTACGTGCAATTAATGACATGCACGCTGTCGTTCGTTCAAGACGGTTCCGTTCCGTAAGTTCATGGGGCACCCAAACGTTCAACTTTGACACCATCCCCATTTCTTTTAAACACCTATGAATCGTTGTCTTAGGTATTTTCAGGACATTTGACATCTCTTGAACTGTCAAACTTGGTGATTTTTCAACAAGATCCCGAATTTTATCTCCGTCTGTCTGAGGAGGACGCCCGGAACGTACCTCCTCTTCTAAACAGAAATTCCCAGCTCTAAAACGTTGGAACCACTTCCTACAGGTGCGAGATGAAAGCGTATTTTCTCCGTAAACAGCACATATGTTTTTCCTGGCAATTGTTACCGAACTTTCTTTCCGAAATTCATATAACATGAGATGTCGAAAATGGATACGCATTTCACTCGTGATTTTTTACTGTTAGAAGTCACTGTGTTCACTATATTACGATCTTATGCCCACGAAGATCTACTCTAGCCTGTTCTCGATCAGCTAAGCTCAAGTGCATTGGTCCCGTATGGCCGTATGTTTAGAAATCGACACATGAAATATATACACAAAAGTGTATAAATATATACACAAAAACTTATGGGATCACCTAATATGTAAACGATTTTGAACTATTTAATTTAATAAAGACCTTAGATCGATGGATTTTAATTGCTGTCACATAATCGTTAATTCATTACTTTTCCTCAAACTGTCACGAATTTTCACAAAGTGTGTATTTCGGATCGTTAATCTCATACGGATGTAAACTTCATTTTCTTAATAATCTTGGTCAATCATGTATCACATTTTCTATAAAATCTATAAGATCAGCAAGTGCTCTAATACTTGTTAACAATCATATATCTTAATTCGTGCCTTTTGTATTAATACAGAAGCTTCATGCGAGAAAGAATTTTCGATATAAATGTTCTCAATGTTGTAAATCGAGTTCTGCCAGAGCAACCGAGCCAAACGGACGTGTAAAACAGTGCTTCAGAAAAAGTGCGGCAAGTGGGGAAGAGAAAGTTACGAACGGCAACGTCCATAGCTAAATGGTGGAAACTCGTGTCTTCTACTAAGAAGACTACAAGCAAAACTAAAATGAAAAAGCACATCCCACCGATAAAAATAATTAACAAAGACGAACAATACTACATAAATAAAACAACAAACATATCAAAACCAAGCCAACCAATAAACGAAGAACAGGAATGCTCAGCTACAAACGAAGTTGATATGGAAACAATACCAAACAATGAAGAGAATATTATCAATAACGAATTAACCCAACAGGATGAAAGCTGGAAGGTGGCAAGTTATAACAAGAAACGAAAAATAACAGGAAATTCAGATACAGAAAAGCAGCGATGGCTGCAAGAATTACCATTAAGAAACTCCTTCAGCTCACTTACGGAAGAAATAGACGACCCAACAACCAAAAACACAACTAAATCAACGCAAACTACAAAACCACCACCAATATTTGTCGACGCCCAGATAATAGGCCCGCTTATTGATCGACTAAACGATATAGTTGGGAAGGAAAACTACACAATAAAACAAACAAAATTAGAACAAGTAAAAATTCAAATAAACACCCCAGAAAATTATAGGAAAGTGATAAAAGAATTAAAAGAAAAAACGCTGTGTACCACACATACCAGCTGAAAACGGAAAGGAACTGCGAAATAGTTATAAGAGGACTACATTCAAAAACTACACAAAAAGAATTAAGTGACGAATTAGCAAAAATTGGTCATCAAACAAGAGCAATAAACAATATGACAAGATACGATACGAAGCATTTAACAACACAGTGTCCATACGTAGGGAAAATAAATGAAGTAAAATGTTACAACTGTAATGGAAACCACCCAGCCAGCTATAAAGGATGCGAAATCAGAAAACAATCACAACGTAAACAGTTTCCACCACTTGGCAATAGATCAATCAACAACTACCAACCACAACAAACTATAACGGATAATTAAGCAACATTGAAAGCACAAAATGAACCAAAAGCTATAAACGGAAACACCGATCCCCAAGGAAACCGCAGCTACGCGCAAGTAACCCAAAACATTAGACAAACAACGCCCACAAACAAACAGAATCAAAGCAACAACACCGAAGACGATACAGAAATCAAAGAAATGCTCAGACAATCCATTAAAGGTACAGAGATATTAAGAAAAATGGTAAGTGAGAAAAACACAATACTAAGGCAACAAGTACAACAAACAGTCATGTTACAACTACTCACAAACTTGCTAAGTAAAAAATAAAAATGGACATGCTTAAAATAGCAGCTTGGAACTCTAACGTACTACAACAAAGGGCCCTAGAAACTAAAACATTCCTGTATAATAATAATATCGACATACTACTCGTATCGGAAACACACTTCACTATAAAAAGTTACATAAAAATACCGTACTACATAATATATGATACCAAGCATCCCTCAGGAAAATCACACGGAGGGACCGCAGTAATAATAAGAAACGACATTAAACACCACTAACACAGCCAAGCTAGTAAGGAATATATACAAGCAACCACCGTTACTGTACAAACTAGCAGCAACCATTTACAGTTGTCAGCAGTATATGTACCACCGCGACACAAAATGACATCACAAACGTGGGAAGAGTACTTTCAACACTTAGGTGACAAGTATATCGCAACGGGAGACTACAATGCAAACCACACGCTATGGGGATCAAGAATTACCACACCTCGAGGTAGAACCCTGGAAAAATACATTAACAACAATCTCAATATATTATCCACAGGAAGACATACTGGCCGACAGACCTGAGCAAAATACCTGGCCTACTCGATTTTGCAGTTACAAAGGGACTAAACGCAAATAAACTAAAAATAACACCCAGCCTCATTGCATACAGCCCAATTGCTTACAGAAACAAATTAATACTTTATAGCAATCCAGGGACACTATGCAACAGAACAACCAAATGGCAAATTTTTAAAGAAATAATCGAGAGCAAAACCAGTTGCAGCATCCCATTGGAAACACCCGAACACGTCGAACAGGCAGTAACACCATTGACAGAAACTATCCTAGAAGCATCATGGACAACCACTATACCTGAACCAACCAACAGACAAACAAAAATAATTCCATCAGACATACTTGAAAAAATTAGAGAAAAAAGAAAAGCGAAAGCAAAATGGCAAAAACATAGAACACGAGAAAACAAAAAACACCTAAACAAACTTGCAAAGGAAATAAAAAACAAAATAAAAGTGCACAACAATAATGAATTCACAAAATTCATAGAGTCACTCTCTGCTCACGAGAACTCCAACTACTCCCTATGGAAAGCCACGAAAAAAAAGAAACCAATAAAACTAGTCCCAGCAATCAGGACGGCAGACAACACATGGGCAAGAAGCAACGAAGAGCAAGCTGAAGAATTTTCCAACCACCTTTGAAACACATTTATACCACATAATATCAACAACAGCAACCCCAAATGTCATACGGACGAGGATGCGTTTACCACTAGTACCTCAACTGACAACCACTATACCATACCTAAAACAACAGCACAAGGAATTAGAAACATAATCGAGAAAACAAAAAACAATAAAGCACCACGAATCGACCTAATCAATGGTAAAATCTTGAAAAACCTTTCGCCAAAAGCGATAACACTAATGACAATAATATTCAATGCAATACTAAGAATCCAATACTTTCCTAAACTGTGGAAACTAGCACAGGACATAATGTTACCTAAACCAGGCAAAGAACCACACCAAACTGCATCTTACAGACCAATATCACTACTTCCTGTGTTTTCCAAAATACTAGAGGAAATAATATGCAACCGCATAAAACCAATAATATAGAAGGAAAAATTAATACCAGATCACCAATTTCGATTCAGAAACATACACTCCACTATAGAGCAAATGCACAGGCTCATTAAAGAAATAATACTAGCATTAGAAAACAAACAATACTGTACAGCCCTCTCTATGGACATAGATAAAGCATTTGACAAAATAAACCACGAAAGCCTACTACAAACAATCAGGAAACAATTTCCGGAGCAAATATACCAATTAATAAAATCTTACTTAAGCAGCAGAACCTTCGTAATAAAAATCAAGGACACATACTCTGAAGTTAAAGACATCAAGGCAGGGGTTCCGCGAGGAAGCGTCTTAGGATCAATACTATACACAAAACATACCAACAACTACCAATAGCAAAATACTGACACTCACGGACGACACAGCTGTACTAGTCAGGCACACTAACCCAGAAACAGCAGTCAAATTACTACAAGAACATATCACAAAAATAGAAAAGTGGCTGCAAGATAAACAAATAAAAGCAAACCCCGATAAATGCAACCATATTACACTCACACTGCGAAGACAGACACCATCAAACATCCTACCGAACGGCACGCACATACCGCAAACAAGGCAAGTCAAATACCTAGGACTAGACCACCTAGAAACACAACTCACATAGAAACAGCATACTAAATCAATAATAGACAAAATACAGACAACTAGGAGACAAATGCATTGGCTAACAAGTCGAAAATCCAAATTAAGCATAGAAAATAAATTAAAAATATACAAAACGATCATAAAACCTATCTGGACGTACGGAATACCACTATGGGGGGCAGCGGCAATGAGCCATATAAACAAAATAGAGACAGTACAAGCTAAAATTCTTAGAACAATAGTAAACGCCCCATGGTACGTTAGAAGCGAAGGCATACGGAAGGACCTGGGAATACCAATGGTCAAAGAGAAAATTAGCAGACACGCAGAAAAATACAAAGAAAGAATAGGAACACAGCCAAACTGGCTAGCTGCGGAAACGATCAACACCTCAAACATGGATAGAAGGCTGAAAGGGAAATACCCAGCAGACCTCACAAAGGACACAACCAAACAAACACGAAGATGGTATCCCACTGGGGGTAGCTACCCACATAATAATCTAATAGCTAAAAAATTCTACCAAATGTCCAAACTGGACAAATTGTGAATCTAATCTATAAAATAAAAAAAACCTGTGATCTGAGTTTAGATCTCAGTTTAGAGTGATACATCTCCTAAAAGGATTAAGAGATTTTTTAACAAATTCCCAAAATAACAGTGAATTTTAAAACAAAGATAATGGAAATACATAAACATCTTGTTAATAACGACGTGGGTATACTGATAGGAACTAATATCTGCAGAATATATGAATGTCTTAAACATAAGGTAATGCTAAAAAACGTTCTCTTTGTCCAACGACCTCTTGATTCCTATACAACCTCTCCTGGTTATCTTGCGCACGCGTAACATTCACGTACCGTTACATGCATTGCCATTCCATACTTTTCGTATCCTTTTTATACTGTTACTTGAATATAGAATTGTATGAAAAATACAAGAGCACAAAGATATAGAAAATATAAAAATATAAAAATAAAAGATTACAAAACTGTCAAAATTACAGAAAATCAGATTAAACATTAGTACCTATATTCTGCATTCTTTTTGTATTACATATACATTTTTTACATTATAAATGTCGGGTTTACATTAGAATTAGGGTTAGGGGCGTGAAACGAATCTTCATTTGGATTACACATTGTCGTTGTGCAATAGGGAAGACATTGACTAGTGCAACTGCGATTATTATAGAATCGGACAAGTAACCGTGGTAATTAGATACTCGAGAAACTAATGACAATGATCCTAAGTGCAATAACGAATCCGCGGTCAACGGAATAGTAGATGTACGGGCTCACAAAATCTAAGTCGGACTCCTTGTTAATAAAACGCGTAATATTCACTGGTCGTATGGGGTTACTCTTTTCGTCGATGAGATCGCAAGAAAGAATGAATTTCCGTCCCGATGATGCCACAGAGAAAAACTATGATGGGGTGTGTCTAAGGACACGAGATCATCGGATTCGTCGAGGATAGCCTTCGTTCAGAAAGTAAGGGAAATTGACGTTGCTGCTAATTGGTCAATTTCCATATTGGTGGTTAGAAAAAGATGCTAGCCGCCCTCGAGGGAATGTTGCTAGTTGGAGACGCCGTTCGTTGAAAAATAGGTCTCTCCTATCTTCCCGTAGCTGGGACAAAGACTGTTTGTTTGAAGGACTTTAGTTAACTAAATCCTAAGATTTATAGCGGCTCCTCAGGCTAGCTGAACATGTACTGCGGAGACGCATCGACATCTGGCAATCATCTTACTCGAAGAATAGGGTCTGCGTGTGGCGAGCCAGGGGACAGAAACCGTTGGAATGTTTACTGTCGCGTGCCGCCACAAATATTTCTTTTAAGGAGAGCTATAGAATTACTCCATACCTTTGTTAGACAAAGCGTTCATCCCGTGATCGCAGCTACGTTCGGCGACTGGCTGTCGCCTCGAGCCCAAGCTCATTATTACAAATCTCGAACAAATACAATCGGAATAAAAGACGACAATTGTTTAATTATGCCTATGATAGAATCTAGATTACGGTGTTAAGGGATTTTCCTGAAGCTCCAAAGGGAATGCACCGATGTTCTTTTATCTCCGACATATATATGAACCAAAATAGAACATATAAGATATATTTTATATAACATGTTTCATGCCCCACTCTTTTCTTAATCATCCCATTTTATGTCAGACATTTTCCTTTCACAATTTCCTCAGACTTTTCTTCTGAACCTCTACCAAGTTGCATATCACTTTTTACTTTCCTCTTGTTCTCCCTCCCCCCCTCGTACTTCTTAACCTCGTTCTTGTCTAACACTTTTACCGACACGCGCATTTCCTTTTGTTGTAAGCTTCCTCTAAGAACGGATATTTCGAAAACGCTCGTTTATTATTTGTAACATTTTCCTCTCAAGCAAACGGCGATTCGAAAATCGTTTCCCATACAGACTCTGATTCAGTGAATGTAGCTTGTATGTTAATGGCTCTATCTATAACACAATGTTTACATGATACTCAAACAACGTAAAAAAGCGCTAAACCAACCACCAATTCCGTCGCATTTCTGTGAAAAATTACATGCTACAACACAAAATAAGCTGTCATTCGAAACCCCGGTTATATTGGGTAAATGTTTATATAGACCTTTCTCCTCGTTTTAGTGTGGTGAATTGGCCTCCGTACTTCCCATATTATCTGAATCACTTTATATGTCTATATAAGATGATTTTTAATACAAACATCAACGTCAATGATTTCACTATATACGTGAATGATTTTGATACAGTTTTTTGATACAGATGTACATAAAGTCATTGATTTAAATATATTGTAGTATCGTAAACTATTATAATTAGTTTATTAATAATAAATTGATTAAACAGATGTTAATTAAACAGAAAACAATGATTATTTAACATGAACTAATCGCAAAAACGTATTATAATTAAGACAACTAGATAATTAATTAACAACTCTCGTCAACACAGATTCAACTCTCTCTTCACAACGCTAACAACACTATCTCAACAACGCAACCCGCACTCTGTGGCCTCTCAATTCATATTGCTGTTAATTCGTTTATCGTCCCTTAGCAACCCCCTGTCTTTTGTCTTAACCTTATATCTTTTGTTTTAGCCGCACCACGCACATGCTCAGCAACCGCTTGTTTATAATTCGCACGCCCCCCCCTCCTCTCGCTAGACCCTTCGTCCACGATACTACACTCTGCCGTACTGGCAATCACATCTGCCCTCAGATGTGCTCATCTTCGCTAGTTTCACTCGCGTCGTTGACTACGACAGTGTCACGTAATTTTTGGGGTTGATTGGTGAAAATAAAATAGCTGAGTCGTAACACAACTATTAACTTTGTTTTAATTAAACTTTATTATTAATTCAGCAATCACAATGTAACACACACTGAATTAACATAAATCACAACTCACTCCAACCACGTTATGTAAGATTTAGTTACAACAATACGTTAAGTACGCGATTGTTATAAGGATAGAGACCGGTATAGATATATTGACTATTCTAAGGATACAGAATAAGTGAGTTTTTCTGGCGATACTATGTCTGAGAAAGGCTAGGGGTGAGTGTGTCTAAGGACACAGGACTATCGGATTCGTTGATGACAATTTTGGTTAAGGAAGTGAGGGCAGTAGACACCGTCTCCGATTGGATAATAAGACGGTTGGTGGACCAAGAAGGGTTTTAGCCGCCCTCGTGAGAAAGTTGCTAACGCAACATAGCAGACGCGAGGAAAACCTACTTTCCCTGTTAACCCGTAGTAAACAATAAACGTAAAAGGAAATCTAAGACAAGAGATACTCGCTTGGCCTGAAGGACCTTAACTATGAAAATTCCAAGACCCCTGGTGGGTACTTAGGACTACTGAGGGCACGCGCCAAGGATGTGCAGACATCTGGGCGCCATCCTGCCCGCGGTGTGTGGCCTGGTCTCTGATGTGCATTGAGGTTACAACAGCGTCCCACCATTTCATGTGATCAGCCGCCGTGGAGGTCGTTCGCGGCCCTTCGTGTTCGCCTTCTCTTTGTGCCATGTAACGGTCATTCCCCAAAACTTTCACCACGCGGTACGGCCCAAGGAACTTCGACTGCAGCTTTAGCTCAGAACCGCCCTGCGTCCTCTCGATTGCCACTAGTTCTCCCGTCTTGTATGTTGTCGCCTCATTACGTCTCTGGTTAAACGTCCGCCTGTTTTCAGCTTGAATCTCCTCGATCCGTTTCTTTGCTGATACGCGCAACTGATCTCGCTTCTCCTGGAACATCGCGACCCACTCGTCTTCGATCAGCTGCCTGATCTGCGGATCATCCCGCATTCTCATCCGCGTTCCAAACAACAGCTGGAACGGAGTAACATTCGTACTTTTGCTGGGAGATGCGTTCAAATACCTCTGCGCTGTCTCTAGGTGTTTGGACCAATCGTCTGGTGTTTGTGTTACATGCGCAAAAAGGCCACTCGTTCGGAAACAGTAATCAGGTACTATACTATTTTCTATTCAAAGAATGCATGTTTTTTATAGTACATGTTAGAAATTTTTTCGTGGACGGACACGTCAGAGCTCCGACGATACGCTAAACGGAGAGTTAAAACTGGCGAGAAATGATCTCGCCACTCACGACGTCGCAATTTCATAATCAAAATTTATTTAAAACAAAATTCAATAATGAAACAATACACGAGAAATGATTATAATCAGATATACCGAGCGCGTCTATGAAATCTAGTCAAGGATTACAAGGAGTGAAGGCAAATAGGCATTTAGAACTTTTCTAATTGTTCAACCGCAGATGACAGATGATTCGGCAATGACCGAATACTTTGCAATGACGCGAACCGAGCACGGCTCGCCGATTTATGCCCCTGCGTGCTCCTTTTTCGTTGATTCCTCTAAATTTTTCGGAATACGCAAACGTTTAAACCGTTTAAAGGATTGTTATATAGAAAGTTAAAGCCAGACGCGGAAGTTTAAAAAATTAACGGCCGACGCTCTTTGCTAGTTTAAAGAACTGTCTGTAAAAGACCAACAACTGTCTGGAGATTGCCGATCGGCAAATAGAACGGTTTCCCGGTTCCTGTTCCAAACACCAAGACTTATCATAAATAAGACAGGAAATTATTCCAAATTATCCGATTCGTACAACAAATGAATACACACGATTCGTCTCTTCGGGTTGTACCGTTTAAAATTTTTGCAATTTTTAATATTTAATATTTCTCCAAAACTATCATGTACATTATGAAAAAAGAAGTCGGAAATATATAATAAAAATTTTTCGTTTGAGGCTGTTACGTCGAGCGACTCTCTACCTAGACCAGGCCATACACCGCGGGCCAGACAGAAACCAGATGTCCGCTCATCCTTGCTGCGTACCCTCAATAGTCTTAAGGACCCATCGTAAATCTAAGGAATTTTCTAGCTAAGGCCCTTCAGACCCAACAAATATCTTTTTTCTAAATCGCTACTTTTAAGAGTATTGTATACTACGGCTTGACACGGGAAAGTTAGTTTTTCTCACGTACGATGCTTCCCACTAGCAACTTTCTATCGAGGGCGGCTAAGACCCTTCCTAGTCCACCAACCTTCGTTTAACCAATTAACAACGAAGCCTATTTCCCTCACTCTCTTAGCCAAAATCGTCACCAACAAATCCGATGGTCCCGTGCGCTAGACACACCGATCCTTAGCTTTCCTCCGCCACAGCATCGTCTCCGAACAGCACTGATTTTCCATCCTTCGAACAGTCAACATCCTTGACCGGGAATACACCCGTAGATCAGTCACTCACTCATCTTATACATACGCATCAGCGTAACTGTCTTCTTTACAAGTTGTTAGAATAAACGGTGATATGTAACTTACTATACAGTGTTACATTCATTTAACCACCTCTGTTATCTTAACCGAAACAGGGGAACGACTAATTCGCGGCGTCGATTATCATAATCGTAGCAAAAATTTACGTCTCCCGCTCACACTTTTCCCTCGCGATCGCGTCTCTACGCGAACGGTCGTAACAGCTGCGATGGTTGGACCGACATATACATATTTTACAAATTTTATTATATTATTATCCATATAAAAATTCGTAGTATAATAATCATTATTTTTAAGTATTAACACGTTGACTGCCACGACACCTGTATTCGGGTGTCAGCAAAGTTTCTGACCAGGCCGCGTAACCCATATTCGGGTGTCGCTTATTTGACTACTTGCGAAGGATCTTCGTAGGTATTTGAAAAGATATTCCATAATAATAAAACTGTTGAATTGTTATAAAATAGAAATACGGAAATGGTTCATTAAAAAATTATTTAGAATGTAAAACCTTAAAGCATTCTATACGTAGCTGAGGTTGGTCAATAAGTTGTTGTTTTCCTCAAATTCTTTTGTGCCATTGTTCGGTCCACTCGACGTCTTTTATTTGCATAACATAGATAGTTTGCATGCGCGTCTAATGCTTCTTCCGGAATCATTTTTGCGAATGGCGATATTATGCTGACTCCGTCGAAGACAAGGATTTTTTGTATTTTCAGACAACCTTAATAATTTTGCAACTAATAATTGTCTAAATATTCTAATATTTATATTTTTCCTTGTTGCAATTTTCTAAACCGTCAAAGCGTTTACAACAGAAATTCTCAGAAGGAATTGAATGCCAAGTTTTCTGTACCATTTGATTCCTTTTCTAATTGTGGTGGCATAAGAAACCATTTGGTCGGAATAATCTATACCACACTTTCCTTCATTATATTCAACGATAGATAGTGGTTTTAATGTTGCGAACAAATGAAACGAAAGATCATTCTTGAGATCACCACTTGAGCGACTCGTATTACTAAAACATCGATGGGGAGCACCTAGCAGAAAACGCTCGGTACTGCTGTACGCGTGGCCTGACAGAGATTTCTTTGAAAACACGCGTGACAGTCAACGCGTTAAAACCGTTATTAGATATTTATTTAATCAGTCTAAAATTTGTAGTACAATCATGAAAAGCTAACAATAGAATCACGTCTAGACTTTACAAGCATGCCGCAAAATAACAGTGTCATTTGTGTTTATACAGCATTAGTCTGTTGTCGTCAGATTCACAGTGTCGCGGAATCAGTTATCGTCTGAGTTGAGTCGTCTTTCGGATACGTGATACACATTGTATAGACATTTACTGAAACAATTCTTTTGCCTACCAAGCATTAATTGGTAATATCTGATGAGTGAAGAACACAATTTGATTATTAGAAGGTTGATTTCTGAAATTTCTATAAAGAACGATTAGTTTAGTGAGGTAAATATTTTACACGAATGTTTATAAAATGAAAAAATATTCAACTACGTACTAGCTTTGTATGAATAATTTTAACCTAAAAATTTGTTCTGTGCTAAAATAGCAGTGGAAATTATACTACATGTAAAAGTGAGTCATAAAAACAAATACAATTTTCTTATTTTCTATCTTTTTTACTTTTATCGCAAGTTTGATTTCTATACATATAACTGTTTTCAATTTAAGGAGGAACTTATTTTCTTAAGGGCTTTTCATACAAATTTGAAAAATAACTGTTGTTTTTGATCCCTTATCTCTATCTTTATCCTTCTATTTTTGTGAGACTGTATCGGTTATTTATTCTTAATATTTACAATCCGAAGTCTAATTTATGTGCCGTATTAATTTTCTGTGAATAATTTAGAGATATGTGAAATCTTGCTATATATATATATACTGTTTGGTACCTATTAGAAGTGCGTTCGATCTAATGTGGAAAATTCTTAATTTTAATAAAATAGTCTCAAATTGCTAAGGCTGGGGCAAACTAAGAAGTTTCTGGAATATACAGGGTAATAAGTCGCTTCGCAGATATGTGTACATCGGGACAATATGTTACATATGTAATCCCTTACACAGTTTCATATTATTTTGTAAAATAATCATTCTTCTTTTAATATCAGTTGGTTTTTGTATTTTTATTTCATTTATCTCATAGGTTATAATTCCTTTAGGAAATTTTTGCAAAAATTTTCGCTGTAAATTTTCAGAAAACCTTATTCCTGAACAAAATTTGTTTTGTACTACGAACTGTCGCATTTAAATAAGAAAAATTCTATTTATTTAATTTTGTTATTAAGCTTCTTCATATCCAACTTCAAATTATCTGTAGCTTGTTTATAATTAATTAAGTTTGAAATGTTTGTTTGTTAGTTATTACAAAAGGGTCATAGCTAAGTTTCTGAGTTGTGCTCAGGTTATTATAACTTCAGTTATTATGCTCTGAGCGTCATGTTGTTTCTTAATAAAATTCTTTAGTCTCAATAATCAATTTTCTCTGTTCATAAAGATGGTGGTTGTTTATTTTAAGAATTTTGTTCTTAATTCCAAATATTGCGGACATTCTTTTATTATGCATTAGTTGGTATCCAATCTTCTTGGATAGGACGTATTGCATATTCCATTTTTATTTGTTTTATATTTTATCCTGTTTCCTAGACTCACTGCACAATCACGTTTGTCTCTCTGCTAATCTAACTTGTACTATTATTCTTTTAGTTATTAACAATAATTTCATATCAAAGCAACTCACTTCAATTATGTTTTCTGAGTCGTTAGTATATTTATATACTTCACCGTTGATAATCCTGTAGATTATTCTATTCTCTCCGTTTATTACGACCCAAGGCTTACTGTAGGCCGTGTTCCTAACCGTCGCAAACAGATCGTCTTACATGACCGTCGAGATATACACGAAGTAGCGATAAACGCATAGTTGTCGTCAAGCAGCGAGTTCCAGAAACATCTATTCGCCTTCGGTGCGTTATTTTATCCGCATAAAGAAAGAAGCTAGTATACGTGATCATAGGCGCGAACGGTGGCGTGATCCGAGCGTAGTGGGGGTCGTATCTCAGAGAAGACAAAGGACAAAATGGAAGGGCAGTCAGTGGCAAATGAGAATTCAAACGGGATGCATCGAAAGGTTCAGACGAATAAAATCAAAGTCGCTTAGTCTAACGAATACATCGAGAAATATCATAAAATCGGGTCAAATTACTGTAACAAACTAATTGTATCATCGTTAAATCATTTGTGACGTATTCATTATAACTTTAAATATCGTTAAATATACACGTTTATATTAACCGTGTTAATTCAAAGTTAAAATCATTTGAACTATCTCTGTTATTCTAAACGAAACAGGGGAACGACTAATTCGCGGGGTCGATTATCATAATCGTAGCAAAAATTTACGTCTCCCGCTCACACGTTTCCCTCGCGATCGCGTCCCTACGCGAACGGTCGTTCTCGATTTGGTCCTTCGAGCCGGATCACGAGCATTGGACGATCAAGTGAACAGAGATACAGCAGTAAATCATACAGTGCCACATGATCACATCATCATCAGCATCGCAGCAACCGTTAGCGGCGAACCTCGCGCCAACAACTAGAGGGTCAACTTCCGCAAGGAAATGTCTTGCACGTCAAATCAGACACACACGGTGACGAGCAACGTTTCAATTCGCGACAACAAGGTATGTTCGTTCATTGTATTTTCTTTACAATCCGCTATAACATTTTTTTCATCTTTATTTTTACACTGCGATTTAAGGCAAGAAAAATGATTGAAAGTTTCTTTTGTTCTTGTTTCAAATCATTTTTCCTTCTTAAAAAGGATTTTAAGAAAGATGAAAAATATATTTTTCTCAAAGTATGATAGCGTTTGTGATAGATCATGTATGATCTTGTCCTTTCTTTGCAATGCTATATCTAGTGTCCTTAAATGTTCCATATCTTTTCATTTACTTATACTCTCATCTTATTCTTCTGGTCTGAAAGTATAACTGTTACAGCTTTTAATGGTGTTTTATATATATATATATATATATATATATATATATACACATACACACACACACTCATATATATATATTTATTTAAATATAATTAATTTATATTAAATTATTTTTTCTTTATTAAAATTTTAATTAATAATTAATCTTTCTATTGTAAATAAAATATTTTTATTTAAACTAAAATTTTTTAATAAAATTTATATATATATATATATTTATATTCATATTTATATATTTTTTATCCTATTTTTATCTATTTTTTATTCTAATTTAAAACTTATTAACAATATTATTATATATATTTTATTTATAAAAAATTTAATTTTAATTAAAATTTTATTCTCTCCGTTTATTACGACCCAAGGCTTACTGTAGGCCGCGTTCCTAACCGTCGCAAACAGATCGTCTTACATGACCGTCGAGATGTACACAAAGTAGCGATAAACGCATAGTTGTCGTCAAGCAGCGAGTTCCAGAAACATCTATTCGCCTTCGGTGCGTTGTTTTATCCGCATAAAGAAAGAAGCTGGTATACGTGATCATAGGCGCGAACGGTGGCGTGATCCGAGCGTAGTGGGGGTCGTATCTCAGAGAAGACAAAGGACAAAATGGAAGGGCAGTCAGTGGCAAATGAGACTTCAAACGGGATGCATCGAAAGGTTCAGACGAGTAAAATCAAAGTCGCTTAGTCTAACGAATACATCGAGAAGTATCATAAAATCGGGTCAAATTACTGTAACAAACTAATTGTATCATCGTTAAATCATTTGTGACGTATTCATTATAACTTTAAATATCGTTAAATATACACGTTTATATTAACCGTGTTAATTCAAAGTTAAAATCATTTGAACTATCTCTGTTATTCTAAACGAAACAGGGGAACGACTAATTCGCGGGGTCGATTATCATAATCGTAGCAAAAATTTACGTCTCCCGCTCACACGTTTCCCTCGCGATCGCGTCTCTACGCGAACGGTCGTTCTCGATTTGGTCCTTCGAGCCGGATCACGAGTATTGGACGATCAAGTGAACAGAGATACAGCAGTAAATCATACAGTGCCACATGATCACATCATCATCATCAGCATCGCAGCAACCGTTAGCGGCGAACCTCGCGCCGACAACTAGAGGGTCAACTTCCGCAAGGAAATGTCTTGCACGTCAAATCAGACACACACGGTGACGAGCAACGTTTCAATTCGCGACAACAAGGTATGTTCGTTCATTGTATTTTCTTTACAATCCGCTATAACATTTTTTTCATCTTTATTTTTACACTGCGATTTAAGACAAGAAAAATGATTGAAAGTTTCTTTTGTTCTTGTTTCAAATCATTTTTCCTTCTTAAAAAGGATTTTAAGCAAGATGAAAAATATATTTTTCTCAAAGTATGATAGCGTTTGTGATAGATCATGTATGATCTTGTCCTTTCTTTGCAATGCTATATCTAGTGTCCTTAAATGTTCCATATCTTTTCATTTACTTATACTCTCATCTTATTCTTCTGGTCTGAAAGTATAACTGTTACAGCTTTTAATGGTGTTTTGTTTTTATGTCTTGAATATGAGGTGGAATGGTGTAATAGGTACTGAAGTACACTAGGTGATATTTAACCAATAATGCAAATAACATCGGCTGATTCTTAACGTCGATAAACAATAGCGTCGTTCGGTTGATTTCTCGATAAAAGCGTACCCGTTTCTTTTCGTCTTTCGCGTCTCACGGCTCGTGGTCGAATGTGCTTATTTTTTCGACCGAACTGATTCTTTTTCCGTTGCCCATCGATATCCCCACTGACGTGCGTTCGTTATAAGTGCCCTCGTGGCTGGCGCCTGTATGCCCTTCAGGGAAATTCGGCTGAAGGAGCGTGAAGATATCGATGACAGATTGAGTGCGTCGTGTCGCGTTTCGACGGCGTAGCGTAGCGCTTTGTATCGCGGAGCCGTTGGAAAGTTCCATAGTCCTTGTCGCCACAGTACCCCCTTACCAGTGATAACGCTACGTAAATAAAAGAATATATGGATATTACGAAGTAGTGTGCGCATTGGCCGGTTCTTAACACTTATCCGAAACCTGCCTGAAGCCGATCGGGAAATCGGACTCTTCGCCCAGACCGCGTAACGTATCTATTCCGGGTATTTTCTCCGTTTGTCGTTTGGTTATTGGCGTTCGCCCTGCTTTCGTCGCGGACATTCGTTTGGTCTACCGGAATTAGCACGTTGCGAGTCTCGGCGGACCTTTGTTCGGGGTCTTCGGGAATGACAAACGCAGGCTTCAAGCGATCTATGGAAACCGTTACGTCGCGTTTATTTATTTTTACCGTATATGTCTTATCACCTCTCTGTATGACTTTATACGGTCCATCGTACGGTGGCTGTAATGGTCCTCCAATCGCATCGTGGCGCACGAATACGTATGGCGACGTCTCTAATTCCTTGAAGACGAAAATTTTCTTTTCGCCGTGGCGAGTAATCGGGTGTGGTCTGACCCTCTCCATGCGTTCTCTCAGCCGGTTCGCGTATTCCAAGTTGGCCCGTTGACTAGTTGGCAAAAAGAATTCCGCCGGCAGACGTATGCCGATGCCGTAAATCATTTCGGCCGCCGTTGCGTTTAGGTCCTCCTTTATCGCGGTTCTTATACCTAATAAGACGATCGGGAGAATTCCGACCCAGTTGCTCGTGTCGTGGCATTTGATCGCCGCCTTTAATTGTCTGTGTAGGCGTTCTACCATCCCGTTAGACGCTGGATGGTAGGCCGTTGTACGCAAATGTTTGACGCCGAGCAACCGGCATAATTCCTCGAATAAACGCGATTCGAATTGACGTCCTTGATCAGTCGTAATTTTCAAGGGTACGCCGAAACGAGATATCCAGGTAGAAAGGAGGGCCGAAGCCACGGTTGACGCTTCCATATCGGCGATAGGTATGGCTTCAGGCCAACGCGAAAAACGATCGATACACGTAAGGCAATAACGGTATCCTTGCGAATATTGCATTGTGATGATATCTACGTGTATATGCTCGAACCGGCCCGCTAGCGTTCCGAACGTTCCGACGGGCGAGGATACGTGTCTGGTGACTTTGTTGCGCTGACACGGTATGCATTGTCGTGTCCACGTTCGGCAATCTTTATTTACCGACGGCCAGACGAAGCGCGTCTCTACCAATTTTCGCGTAGCTCGCATCCCCGGGTGGGAAAGTCCATGTAGCGCTTGGAATACGGTGCGGCGTAACGGTTCCGGTACGTACGGTCGCACGGTCTCGGTTTTAATATCGCAGTATAACTCGACGTTGTGATCGGGAAATCGTACTTTTCTCAGCTGCAACGCGCTCGAGCCAGCGTTGATAATTTTGCGTAGCTCGCTATCCTTTTCTTGCGCTGCAGCTAGCGTATGGTGATCTATTGGTTTTCCGATCGCTTCGATGCGAGATAGAGTATCGGCTACGTTATTTTCTACCCCTTTTATGTGACGGATATCCGTCGTAAACTGTCCGACGTAGTCCAGATGTCGAAACTGTCTCGGCGAACACTTATCGAGGTTCTACAAACATTGTGGCCTTTTTCCTACTTAGTTCGGTAATTTTCAATTTTAAGGTGTTGAACAATTTCGTTTCGTTGTAATTTAAGATTTGTTAACGAGCACTTTTCACAAACTGACCGCTGTTACTTATTTATATATATATATATTTAATTAAAATTTAAATTTATTATTAATAATAATATTATATATATAATATTAAATTTATCAATTAATTATTAACAATTTGGGTATTAGTTAATAAAAAAATATAATAATTAAATTGCATTTAATAGTAATTCTTAAAATATATCTAACTTTTTATAAATAATTCAATAATTTTTATTCCTATAAATTAACTATATAATTCTAAAATTACTATTAAATTACAATTTAATAAATTTAATTATATTTTAAAAATTAAATTTATAAACTATATAATAGGCTAAATTAAGCTTATAGGTTCATACCCTATCGATAAATTCAAAAAATTTTTATATAAAATATAAAAATATAAGTAATATGTCTGATAAAAGTTATATTTTGATAAAATATTTATGTATATAATTAAATTATACTATTACTATTTATATAATAAGTTAAAAACTAATAGAAATTTTTCTATATAAATTTTATTTTTATATACAATATTTAATTTTTTCAAAAAAAATTATTTATTTTTTATAATAAAATATATATATTCTCTTATTTATCAGTAATTATTTTATTTTTTATTATATTAAATTCATCAAGAATTTACATTAAATGATTATCAATAGAATTTTCAACAATTATTTTAATTAGAATAATTAATATTAAATCAAATAATAAAATTGTTAGAATCATATATTTTATAATATCATCAATTTCAAGATTATTCATTATTATTATTATTTCTTTAAATTATACACAAATTTTTATTTTTAAAAATTATATAATTAATTTTCTAATAAATTTATCTATATTTTTAAAAATTGGTTTATTTCCGTTTTGTTTTTGAATAATTTATATTTATAATATATCTTCATGAAATCAAATTTTAATTATTTCAACATTTATAAAATTTATTCCAATTTATTTTTTTCTTCAATAACTTTCATTACACCATATCTAATTCTTACTTTATTTATTAATAATACATTCATTGCTTTATATACAAATATAGACTTCTCTATAAAAAAATTATTTGGATGTTCATCAATTTTTAATTCATTATTTTTTTATTTTATTCTTCATACTAATAAAACTTATTCATATTATTAATTCTAATTTATTTATGTATATTTTCAACTTTAATATATTTTTTTAATTTTTATAATGTAAATAATTTAAATTTTAGAAATTTTTCAATATATTCATATTTTATTTTCATTATTTTATTATTTATATATTCCTCTTTACCATTATTTTTTTCATTTATATTCAAATGAGAATTTATTTATAATTTAAATTTAAATTTAAAAAATAATTTAACAATTTTATTATTATTATTAAGAATAATTATAATATGAAATTATTTCATTTTATTAAAATATATTTTATTAAAATTTAAATTTAATAAAACAATTATACATTTTGAAATTTCTCAAATAAAAACTTTCATTTCAATAGTAATCTTATTTTTTTCTCTTATATTTATTTTATTTAATTTAATATAAATATTATTAATTTAATCATTAAATTTGCAATTTAATATTTTTCTTAAACTATATTAAATTATCATAAAATAAATTTTATAATAGTATCAAAAAATTTTTAATTTTTATTAATAAATTTACAGTTTATTTCTTTTTCAGACATAATACTTTTTTATTTAAAACTTAAAAATAAATTATTTAAATTTTATAAAATTTAATTAAAAATAAAAATTATTATTATTATTTAATTTTTAAAAATTTAATATAAATTTATATTAAAGATTTTATGTTAAATAAACTATTAATCTTCAAAATTAATAATATAAATATTTATAAGTCTTAATAAAAAATGATTAATATCAACTAATCATAAAAATATTGGAATAATATATTTTATTTTTGCAATATGATCAGGAATAATTGGATCCTCAATAAGATTATTAATTCGAATAGAACTTAGACATCCTGGAATATGAATTAACAATGATCAAATTTACAATTCATTAGTAACCAGACATGCATTTTTAATAATTTTTTTTATAGTTATACCATTTATAATCGGAGGATTTGGAAATTATTTAATTCCATTAATATTAGGATCACCTGATATAGCTTTTCCACGAATAAAAAATATTAGATTTTGATTATTACCACCATCTCTTTTTATATTATTATTAAGAACTTTATTTACACCTAATGTAGGAACAGGTTGAACTGTATATCCACCTTTATCATCTTATATATTTCATTCATCACCTTCTGTTGATATTGCAATTTTTTCATTACATATAACAGGAATTTCTTCAATTATTGGTTCATTAAATTTTATTGTAACAATTATATTAATAAAAAATTTTTCATTAAATTACGATCAAATTAATTTATTTTCATGATCAGTATGTATTACAGTAATATTATTAATTTTATCTCTTCCAGTTTTAGCAGGAGCAATTACTATACTTTTATTTGATCGAAATTTTAATACATCATTTTTTGATCCAATAGGAGGTGGAGATCCAATTTTATACCAACATTTATTTTGATTTTTTGGCCATCCAGAAGTTTATATTCTTATTCTTCCAAGATTTGGATTAATCTCTCAGATTATTATAAGTGAAAGAGGAAAAAAAGAAACTTTTGGAAATTTAAGAATAATTTATGCAATATTAGGAATTGGATTTCTAGGATTTATTGTATGAGCACATCATATATTTACTGTAGGATTAGATGTTGATACTCGAGCTTACTTTACATCAGCAACAATAATTATTGCTGTTCCTACAGGAATTAAAGTATTTAGATGATTAGCAACTTATCATGGTTCAAAAATAAATTTTAATATTACAATTATCTGATCAATTGGTTTTATTTTAATATTTACAATTGGAGGATTAACAGGAGTAATATTATCAAATTCATCAATTGATATTATTTTACATGATACTTATTATGTAGTAGGACATTTTCATTATGTTCTATCAATAGGAGCGGTATTTGCCATTATTACTAGATTTATTCATTGATACCCAATAATTACAGGTCTAATATTAAATCAAAAATGATTAAAAATTCAATTTATTATAATATTTATTGGTGTAAATATAACTTTTTTCCCTCAACATTTTTTAGGTTCAATATCTATACCTCGACGATATTCAGATTATCCTGATTCTTATTATTGTTGAAATTTAATTTCATCAATTGCAGCAATAATTTCAATAAATAGAATATTATTTTTTATTTTTATTATTTTTGAAAGATTAATTTCAAAACGATTAATTATATTTAAATTTCATCAATCTTCTTTAGAATGATTAAATAACTATCCTCCTTTAGATCACTCAATTATTGAAATTCCTTTAATTATAAATAATAAAATCAAAAATATTTTAAATAAATAAGATTTATAAATTTAAAAATAAATAATTTATTTAATATATTAAAATTATTAATATGGCAGATTAGTGCTTTGAATTTAAAATTCAATAATAAAGATTTTTATGTTTTATTAATAAATTAATTTAATATAATTATAATAATGAATTTCAAATTCAAATAAATTTTAATTATTAAAAATTTCTACATGAAATATAATAACATTCCAAGATTCAAATTCTTTTTATTCTGATAATTTAATTTTATTTCATAATTTAACTATAATAATAATAATAATAATTATTTCTTTAACAACATTTTTTATTATAGATTTTATATATAATAACTTTTTAAATTTAACTTTATTAAAATATCATACAATTGAAATTATTTGAACTTTAACTCCTATAATTATTTTAATAATTATTTGTTTTCCATCCTTAAAAATTTTATATTATATTGATGAAATTATAAATCCTTATTTTTCTATTAAAGCTATTGGCCATCAATGATATTGATCTTATGAATATCCAGAATTTAATAATTATGAATTTGATTCATATATATTAAATTATGAACTAATAAATCAATTTCGATTATTATAAACTGATAATCGATTAATTATTCCATTTAAAATTTCTATACGAATAATTATTTCTTCATTAGATGTTATTCATTCATGAACTATTCCATCATTAGGAATTAAAGTAGATGCTATTCCTGGTCGAATTAATCAATTAAATTTATTTTGTATTCGTCCAGGAATTTATTTTGGACAATGCTGTGAAATTTGTGGAATAAATCATAGATTTATACCTATTATATTAGAAAGAACTTCTTATGAATTATTTATAAATTGAATTAAAAATAAAATTTGAAAAATTAGTTAATTTAAATAACATTATATTGTCATTCTAAAATTAATATTTTATTATTATTTTTCTATCATTAGAAGTCAGAAATAAAGAATTGATCTTTTAAATCAATTATAGTAATTAAAATTTACTTCTAATGAATACCACAAATAATACCTATTAATTGATTAGTTATCTTTATAATATGTTTATTTACTATTATAATTTTAATAAATTCATTTTTATTATATATTATCATAAAAAATATTTATAATATAAATAATAATAATAATAATAAAAATAATTTAATTAAAAAATGAAAATGATTATGATAAACAATTTATGTGAAATATTTGATCCTTCAATTAATAATTATATTCAATTAAATTGAATTTTTATAATTTTACCAATTATTTTATTTCCAAATTCATATTGATTAATTCCTTCGCGAATTTTAATAATTTTTAAATTATTTATTGAATATTTATTTAATGAATTTAAAATAATTATAACTAATAAATATTCGATAAATATTTTTTCATTCTTAAGAATTATAATTTATATTATAATATTAAATTTATTTAGATTAATTCCTTATATCTTTACATCAACAAGACATTTAATATTTAATCTATCAATAGCATTATCTTTATGATTAAGATTTTTAATTTATTCAATTATTAATTTTCCTATAAAAACTTTAAGACATTTAGTACCATTAAATTCTCCAAAATTTTTAATAAATTTTATAGTAATTATTGAACTTATTAGACTTTTTATTCGCCCTTGAACATTATCAATTCGTCTTTCAACAAATTTAATTTCAGGACATCTTATTCTTATTTTACTAAGAAATTTTATAATAAACTTCATTATTTTATCACCATTAACTTTAATAATTCAAAATATATTATTAATTCTAGAAATTTCAATAGCTTTAATTCAAGCTTATGTATTCTCAATTTTATTAACATTATATTTTTCTGAATCAAATTAATGAAAAAAATCTTTCCTTTTCATATTGTTACTATTAGACCATGACCAATTATTGTTTCTTTTGATACTATAAATATATTAATAAGAACAATTTTATGAATTTATTTAAATAATTTATTAATTATAATCTTAAATTTATTAATTTTAATTTTATCAACAATAATATGATTCCGAGATATTATTCGAGAAAGAACATTTCAAGGAATACATTCTTTTTATATTTTATCAATAATAAAATTTAGAATAATTATATTTATTATTTCTGAACTATTTTTTTTTATTTCATTTTTTTGAACATTCTTCCATAATTCAATTTCTCCTTCAATTGAAATTAATTTAATATGACCACCTAAAATAATTAAATTTTCTAATCCATTTGAAATCCCTTTATTAAACTCAATTATTTTAATTATATCAGGATTTTCAGTAACATTAAGACATTATAATATATTAAATAACAAATTTAAATCAAGAATATCAATATTAATATCAACAATTTTTTTAGGATTTTATTTTAATTTTATACAAATTTTTGAATATTATAATTCATTCTTCTGTATTAATGATAGAATTTTTGGATCTATTTTTTTTTTATCCACTGGTTTTCATGGTATTCATGTCTTAATTGGAACATTATTTTTATTATATTCTTTAATTCGAATAATAAAAAATCATTTTTCAACAATTCATCATATTAATTTTGAATTTGCTATTTGATATTGACATCTTGTTGATGTAATTTGATTATTCATTTACATATTTTATTATATCATTATAAATTAAATTAAATTTTAAATATATAGTATAATTAAATCACATTTAATTTCCAATTAAAAAATTTAATATTAAATTAATATATTTAATTAATATAATTTATTATTTATTAACTTTTATAATATTAATAATTATTTTTTTATTAAATAAATTTTTATCAATATATAAAAAATTTAATATAGAAAAAAACTTACCTTATGAATGTGGATTTAATCCAATCACAAAAATAAATATTCCATTTTCATTACCATTTTATTTAATTTCATTAACATTTTTAATTTTTGATGTAGAAATTATTTTACTAATTCCTTTAATTTCATACATCAAAACATTAAATTTTTTATATTTATTTATTTTAATAATTTTTTTATTTTTAATATTAATTTTTTCTTTATTAATAGAATGATCATGTAATTATTTAAATTGAATATTTTAAACTATTCTAATTAAATATTTTAATATATAAGTATTTAAAAAATAAATCAATCTTTAAGTCGAAATTAAAAGTAAATTTTACTTCTTATATAAGTTTAAATTTATATATTAAATAAAACAAATTTTAAATTGAAGCCAAATTAGAGGCATTTTATTGTTAATAAAATAATTGAATTTAATATTCCAATTTATTAATATATATATATTTATATATATATAAATATTATATAAAAAAATTATTTTAAAAATTATACAAAATTTAAAATTTAATTTAAGTTATATAGTTTAAATAAAACATTATACTTTCAATATAAAATTATTAATAAATAAAAAATTAATTGTAAACAGAAATAATTTAATAAAGCTTCTAACTTTAATAATTGATTTAAAATATCATTATTTCTTATAATTTATTATTAATAATGATATTTAAAATTTAAATTCATATATATATATATATTATTTAAAAATTAAAAAAAATTTCCCTAATATTTTCAATATTATGCTCTAATATAAACTACTTAAATTCTATAAATAAACAAATTTTTTTTCTTTTTATTGAATATATGAATATAATTTAAATTAAATTAATATCATTAATATTAATAAATATAAATATAATAATAATAATAAAGAAATTTTAAATATAAAATTTATTTCTAATATATCACAAATATATCTTATAATTTTTCCTATAAATTTTTCTAATAAACCTTTCTCAAAATAAAATTCATAATAAATTATTTTATTTATTAATTGTTTTATTATAAACTTATAAAAAAATTCTATTATAAAAAATCTTTTAATAAATATCTTACTTTTTTTAAAAAAAAATTAATATTTAATATTAATATTGAAAATATTGATCCTAATAAAATTATTTTAAATACAAAATATTTATAAATACAAATTAAATTAATATTTAAATGATAAAAAAATAAATTAAAAATAAATTTTCTTAAAATTAATATTATTATTAAAATTATTGATATAACTCTAATTATAATATAATCTTCTCTTAAATATATTAAATTTACTATATAATTATTTATTATTATTATAAATATTAATTTTAATTATAAATATTAATATTAAATAAAATTAAATAATTAGAATAATAATTATTTCCTAAACCGCCAACTAAATTAACTCATTTTAATCAATTTATATTTATTAAAAAATTTAATCTCAATAAAAATATTAAATTTCTTAAAATATAAAAATTTATAAACTTAAATAAGATAATAATAACAATTACAATTGTAACCTCATTCATTTTTAAATTAAATTTATAATATTAATTTTTTGATGACCAAATTCATAATTTATTCTAACTAATAATGATAGACCTATAACTCCTTCACATACAGAATAAATTAAATAAATTAAATAAATTCATCTATTAAAATCAATTAAAATTATATAAAATAAAATAATTGAAATTAAATATTCCAACCCAATTAAAAAATTTAAAAAATAAATATTATTTAATAAAATAACTAAAATTATTAAAACAAAATTCAAAATAATAAATTCTAAAATAAATTTAATATTAACCAACTTAAAAAAATTAAATTTCTTAATATAATATTAAATTTCAAAAAAATTTTATAAAAATATCTATAAGTCCCAAAATTATTGTTTTTATTTAAACTATTTTTTGTTAAATTTATATATTAGTTATATAGTTTAATAAAAACATTAATTTTGTAAATTAAAAATTTAAAAATATTAATATAACTATAGATAATTTTAATATATTAATCTATTATTAATGAAAACTTTTATAATTCTATTCTTCCTTATATTTATAAATTTAAATATTAATTTAATTTTAATTTTAAATTATTTTTATTTAAATACCTTTATATCACCTTTAAAACAAATATTATATTTAATTTTTTATATTATTTTTATAAAAATAAATATTATTAACATATAAACAAATAATTTCATTAAACGTATATATCTTATTAATTATTTTTATTAGAGGAATTTTAATTTTATTTTCTTATTTTATTAGTTTAATTAATAAACCATTTAAAAAAACCAATTATTTAAATTTATTTTTTACAAATTTAATTTTAATATTAACTTTTTTATTCTTAATTAATCATTATGATATAAATATTAAAATATTAAATTTTAATTATTACAAAAATAATAAAATTTATAATATTAAAAAATTATATTTAAATCCCAACTATTATATTCTTTTAATATTTATTATTTTCTTAATTATTATATTATTTATTATAACAAAAATTTGTTATATTAAAAACAAAAACTTACGAGCAAGAAAATGAAAAAAGTAATTTCATCAATTTATAAAATTCATATAATAAATTTACCAATATCATTTATTAATTTACCTGCAACAATTAATATTAATTACTTATGAAATTTTGGATCAATACTTGGAATATTATTAATAATTCAAATTATCTCAGGATTATTTTTATCAATACATTACTGTCCAAATATCAATATTGCATTTAATAGAATTTCAAATATTATAAAAGATATAAACTCAGGATGATTAATTCGATTAATTCATAGATACGGAGCATTATTTTATTTTTTCATTATATATTTACATATTTTATTTAATTTTATTTTATTTATATTAATTAACTTACAAATTGGGTGATCCAGATAATTTTAAAATAGCAAATCCAATAATTACACCAATTCATATTAAACCTGAATGATATTTTTTATTTGCATATTCAATTCTACGAACAATTCCAAATAAACTAGGAGGTGTAATTATACTTTTCATATAAATTTTTATTTTATATTTAATTCCATTAATTAATTTAAAAAATAATAAATTTTATTTTATAAATAAAATTTTTTATTGATCATTTATTAATATTTTATATATTATATATTATATATTATTATATATTATATATATTATATATTATTACATATTATATATATATTATATACTAATATATATATATAAATTTAATAAAAATTAATTTTTTAATTAATTAAATTTGTATAAACAAACTTTTATATATTTAAATATAATAATTAAAAACTTAATCTATATATATATACATATAAATTTTTATAATTGTTAAATTAATAAAATTAATTTAAAATTAATAATGATTTATTATAAAAAATTTTATTAAAAATTAAATATTTTTTTAAATACAAATTAAAATACTATCAAAACAATAAATTCTTTTATTAAATAAATTAATATTAAATATATTAAAATTGACACTAATAATTCAACCCAACATATTATTATTAATTTATCATATCGAATACGAGGTAATACACCACGAATTATAATTAATAAAATTAAATGAAATAAATAAACTAAAATAAAACTAAATGATCATCAATTTAATCCAAAAAACATTATTGTTAATAATAATCTTATAAATATAACATTTAAATATTCAGATAAAAAAAATTAATACAGATAATCTTCTATAATATTCAACATATTAAATCCAGAAACTAATTCTGATTCACCTTCAATCAAATCAAATGGAACTCGATTTAAATCAATTAATGCTCTAATTATAAAAATAATATATAAAGGATATATATAAAAAATATATATATATATTATATTGAAATTTTATAAATATAAATAAAGAATAATTCTCAATTAAAGTTATTAGTAAAAAAAAAACAAAAATAATAAAATTTCAAATGAAATTATTTGAGAAACTGAACGTAATGAACCTAAAATTGAATAATTACATAAAGACACTCAACCAATTATTATAATTGGATAAACCATTAATCTCAAAATTAATATTAAAAAAATAATTCTATAATTAATAAAAAGAAAAGAATATATTCAAGGATAAATAAATCATAATATTAATGATAAAAAAAATATAATTATTGGACTATATAAATATAAATTATTAAAATTTAAAAAAAAAATTCCTTTGATATCAATTTTAAAGCATCTCTAAAAGGTTGAAATAAACCTTTAATTATTAATTTATTTGGACCTTTTCGTAATTGAATATAACCTAATATTTTACGCTCAAATAAAGTTAAAAAAGCCACTCTAATCAAAATTATAAATATCATTAATAAAAAATTAAAAAAAATATATATTATAATTTTATTATAATTTATTTAAATTCTAAATTTAATGCACCAATTTGCTAATATAATCAAAATTATTAATTAAAGTTAATAATATAATTTAATTAAAAATTATAGTCCTTTCGTACAAATAATTTATTTATTTTTATAGATAGAAACCAATCTGACTCACGTCGATTTGAACTCAAATCATGTAAGATTTTAAAAGTCGAACAGACTTAATTATTAAACTTCTGCATTTAAAATTTATCTTAATTCAACATCGAGGTCGCAATCATCTTTATTAATATGATCTTTAAAAAGATATTACGCTGTTATCCCTAAGGTAATTTATTCTTTTAATTTATAATACAAGATCATTAATTATTCTTTAATTGAAGTTTATATTTAAAATAAAGTTTTATAAATTTACTAATCCTCCCAATTAAATATTTATATTTAAAAAATTTAAAATCTAATATATGTAAATATAAAATTCTATAGGGTCTTATCGTCCCATAAATATATCTTAGCATTTTTACTAAAAATTTAAATTAATTATATATATATGAGACAGTATATATCTCATTAATTCTTTCATTCTAGTTTTTAATTAAAAAAACAATTGATTATGCTACCTTTGTACAGTCAATTATACTGCAGCCATAAAATAATTAAATCACTGGGCAGATAGACTTAAAATTAAAATCAATAAGCCATGTTTTTGATAAACAGGTGAATATATTTAATTTGCCTAATTCCTTATATATATATATATATATATATATATATATATATATATATATATATATATATTCAAAATTTATTAAAAAATAAAAATTTTAAACATAAAATATTACTAATATAATCATTATACTTAATTTAAATAAATTATAAATTATTTTTTTTTAATAAATATATATTATTCAATTTTATATAAATTTCTTAAATTTTTAAAATAAAATTATTAAATTATTAAGTATTTATTAATAAAAATTATTACTAAATCAATATAATTATAATATAAATTTTTAAATAATAATAATAATAATAATTTAATTACATATTTAAATTTATAGATTATCCCATAAATTTTTTATATAAAAATAAAAAAAATTATAAAATAAATTTTTTATATTTTTTATATATAAATTAAATTCATTTAAAAAAAAACTGGATATAAATATAGTCGATTAACATTTAATTTCTAAATATATATTATAATTTTTTATTCAACAAAAACATAATTAAATATTTAACTCTTTTTCTTTCGAGAATAATAAAATTATTAAATTATATTAATTAACCCTGATACAAAAGGTACAAAATTTATTTTACTTATTTAATTCTTTAAAATTTCATTCACATTACTAAATCTATAAATCATTATATTATTTCATAAATTATTACTTTAACAATTATTTATTATACAACTTTACAAAAATATAATTTAATAAATTTTAAACTAAAATATTAAATTTATTATTTAAAAAAAAATTCAATTTAAATAATTTTCATTAAAAATGAAATATTATAAAAACTAATTTTTTATCTAAAAACATTTTCCAATATTTTTACTATGTTACGACTTATTCCACAAATGAAATTGACGGGCAATTTGTACACTTTTCAAAACTATTTTCAAATTAATTAATTTATTAATTTTACTTTTGAATCCTCTTTCAAATTAATATTAAAATATAATTATTAAAAAATTAAATTTATTATAACTCATCAATTCTTAAATATACTACGTTTTGATTTGAATTAAAATTTTTTATTAAATTTTTATTAAAATTAATTTTATATAATAATATACAACAATACATAAACATCTACTTAAGTTTATCTTATCGTGGATTATCAAGTTAAACCACAAGTGGCAGATAGCGCGGAGACAATGTATCTATGTGCTGAATCAAAAGTAAAACTTTTTTATTTCTAATTTCTCCAAAATTAAACTTTTACTAATATATTTGTGATGGTAGATTTACTTATTGATATGTATTTAATTATCATTTACTCAGTAAGCAAATATGCTCCAAATTATATCGTGCTTGGTCTTATCTGAATGAGAAAAGTGTGACAAATATGTTGGTAAATGATTTCATTTACTACAATGAATCAAAAATAAAAAGAATTTGATTTATGAGTTGAGGGTCTCAGCTTGTGGGAAGTTTTTAATGTTTGCGTAATGTACGCCTAGTATAGGTGCTCACATAAACGTTGCACTTCATACTACCATTTATTGACTTACAATGTAACCATTCCTTAGACTATGAACTTACAAACTAGTATAGGGAGGCCCGATATTGTATTATGGATCGCTGACATTTTAGGAGGGGGAAGAAAGAGAATAAACGTATGAGATATATAATTACGTATATATGATTACACAATTGCAGGGAACATTTTCTTAATTTAACTGTGTTTGTATAACTGTGTTTGTCAATTCACATCAGAGACCAGGCCACACACCGCGGGCAGGATGGCGCCCAGATGTCTGCACATCCTTGGCGCGTGCCCTCAGTAGTCCTAAGTACCCACCAGGGGTCTTGGAATTTTCATAGTTAAGGTCCTTCAGGCCAAGCGAGTATCTCTTGTCTTAGATTTCCTTTTACGTTTATTGTTTACTACGGGTTAACAGGGAAAGTAGGTTTTCCTCGCGTCTGCTATGTTGCGTTAGCAACTTTCTCACGAGGGCGGCTAAAACCCTTCCTGGTCCACCAACCGTCTTATTATCCAATCGGAGAAAGATGTCTACTACCCTCACTTCCTTAACAAAAATTATCATCAACAAGTCCGATAGTCCCGTGTCCTTAGACACACCCATCCCTAGCTTTCCCCAGACACAGTATCGTCAGTAAAACTTCACTTATTCCGTATCCTTAGAATAGTCAACATATCTTTACCGGTCTCTATCCTCATAACAGTCGCGTACTTAACGTATCAGTGTAACTAGGTTTTACATAAGGTGATTGGAGTGAATTGTGATTTGTGTGTGTTAATTCAGTGTGTATTTCATTGTGATTGCTGAATTCATAATAAAGATTAATGAAAACAAAATTAATAGTTGTGTTACGACTCAGCTATTTTATTTTATCGTCTAACCCTCAAGTTTACGTGACATTTGCATTGTTCTTTTGTGATCTTTGCTTACAATCTTTGGTTCATTTACTAACTGAACATACGGTTTTCTTATTGCTATAATTTAATTTTCTACGGTGGTTAGCCACCAATATTTATCTTTATTGTCTTTGAGTGTCTCACTTAAATCTACGGTTGACAATTTATACATAAGTCTTATATTGCTATCCTTATGGTCTATGTCGCTATCGTACAGTATTTTTTATTATTACGTTTCTGCTGTAGTGATAGAATAATGCTAAGTTATTATTGTTTTGGATTAATTTCACGCTATCTAAACAGGTGAAGGATTCCGGGGGGAAATAACCTGTTTTTTGAACGTGTTTATGGTATAACGGGTTTGACTATAGATTGTGGGCGACGATGAAGTTTATGATTATTTTGTGTATCTTTGACCAGTGGTCTGACTAATTTAAGAATGAAGAATCGATATGGATTAATTTGGGCTCTTCGTATAGCTTGTGATTTGCTATATTTGCTAAATTTCAATTCTGGCAATCTATATATTCCTAAACATGCTGTGATGTATTTTCTTTCAATGATCCTTAATTTTTCCGTGGCGTTGACACTTACATTGAAACAGATTTAACGACCATACATTAGAATGGTTGGTCTAATTAGTGTTTTGTAGCAGTGAAGTTTTATTGATCTGTGCGAATCTTTCGAGTAAGGTAGTCTTATGAGGTATAAGAAGAATTTATCTGCTTTCTATAACTGTGTCTTTATGTTGTCGTTGTGATTTAACCCGAAGTTTAGATGGACTCCGAAGCATCTAACTTTGTTTGCATCGGAAAATTTTCCGTTGATATTTTCTGTTGTATGGAAGAATATTTTCGAATTTATTCTCACGTCGTACTTTGCTTTTGAAGTTTTTGAAATATATGGACTGAACGAGATTGTTTCACATTTATGGGTGTAGATTCTTAGCTTCCGTGTTGGAAAGCGTAATTTTCTACTTTCTTGACTAGGTCTTGCAGCTGGATTTTTATTTGTCACGGTTTATTGTTTCTGATGTAATTAACATATCATTTACGAATGCTATTGCTGATTTATTATTTTGATTGCCGTTCTTGTTCATGCCATACATTTATAATAGGACACTAAACATATTATATTGAACAGGATAGGCTGGTTTACCGTGTCTTACTGTAGATCTCGATGCGTTTGGTCCTTTTGCTTGATCCCTCTGAGAGGTAGAAGTATCTATCATTTTCTTTTTAATTTTTCCTTTATTAAACGTTCTTATTTGTTTCTACAAATACTTACATTTTTGTATCATTTGCTAATTACTATAGCATGGGGATTTCTGTGCTATTACCCATAATAAAAAAAAACAAAATAAAATAAGGAAGGTTTTTAACGTTTTAATTAGAATGTATGGGTGTGTGATTTGTTAATAATTGAGGATGAGTAAGGATAACTATTATCATTATTATTATCATTATCATTATCATTATCATCACGTTCATCATCATCATTATTATCATTATTA
This sequence comes from Bombus vancouverensis nearcticus, assembly GCF_051014615.1. NCBI lineage: Eukaryota > Metazoa > Arthropoda > Insecta > Hymenoptera > Apidae > Bombus > Bombus vancouverensis. The sequence continues at coordinate 1,014,455 of NW_027468917.1, read as the reverse complement.
TCATTATTATCATTATTATCATTATTATCATTATTATCATTATTATCATTATTATTATCATTATTATTATTATTATTACTATTATTATTATTATTATTATTTTCTGTGTCCCTTGGTTCTCCTGTTATTTCTCATTCTTCTATAACGTGTCTCAGGTCTTCTTTCTTTTTACATAGCTTGCATCTTTTTTCTCCCTCTTCTTTCCAGTATTCCCTTGATTTAGTCTCGTTTCCACATCTGAATCTTGCTAATATTTTTCTGTCCTTCCACTTCATCCTCCCTTCTAAGTATTTTGCTAACTCTTCTTTGGCGATTTTTCTATAATGTTTGTCATATTTTGATTCCCTTATCCTTTCCCCCCTCTCTTCTGCTTCTCTCTTTCTCCTTTCTTCTATAATTTGGTCTAGTGTCATCTTTTCTTGCTCTTCTCTTACTTCCATCTGTGTCCCTCCATTTCTCATCCTTTCTAGTCCCTTCTTTCTCTTTCTTGCTCTTTTCCGTTATTGGCCATTTCCCCAGTTTCTCTCTTTCCTTTATGCACTTCTTTACTAGTTCCTTTTTTGACTCTATGGCTTTCCCTTCATACCTTGCTGCTCTTCCTAATACTTTTTCTTTGATTTCTGTTAGCTTACATTCTTCTATCGATATATAATTCGGTGTTGTCATATCTAAACCTAAGCTCCATTTCACACATCTTCTTTGTATTCTATCCAGCCTTTCTTCCATGTTTCAGCCTCATACCTATGCTCCAAACAGCGCCACGTTCTCTACCAGCGTTCCAAACATCTTCATTCTCCTCTTGTTGTCCTGTTTGGAAATTTTTTCTTCCACGCTCCATGTTTTCTTCATTGCTATTCTTGCTCTCTTTTTCCTGTCTTCTATGTGTTTCTCATCACTACCGTTTTTTCAGTAGTATGTACCCTAGGTATCTTATCTCGTCCACTTCTTCTAATTCTCGTTCTCCCCATTTCCATTTTCTTTATCTCCTCTTGTTCTTTCGTTTTTTTCGAAAACTACACTCTTGGCCTTTTTCGTGCTCAGTTCCAATTCGGTTTCCTTTAAAAATATTTCGAATCTCTTTAGCATTTCCTTTAGCTTCTCCTCTCTATCAGCCATCAGCACAATATCGTCTGCATATGTCAATGACCATACCTTTCTTTCTCCTGCCACTATGCCCCCCCCCCCGACTTGTCCTTTCCTTAATTCTTCTTCCAGCCCCGCCACGTAGATGTTAAATAGGGCTCAACGGGCATCCTTGTCTGACTCCCCTCACTGTCCAAAATTCTTTTGTGTTGTTATTCTTGATTCTTACCACATTCTTTGTTTCTGCGTATATCTCTTTATTCCTTCTGGTTAAGTTTTCGTTAATCCCCATTTTTCTCATTTTCTCCTCCAATTTCTTTCTGTTTAGCCTGTCGAACGCCGCTTTTAAGTCCGCAAAGCAGGCATGTAGTTTTTCTTTTTCTCTACTCAACTGTTTGTCTATGATATGGTTTATCACAAATACCGCGTCTTTCTTTTCTGAATCCGAATTGGCTCTCTTTCAGTTTGTTTTCAATCTCTGCCTTCAGTCGTTCGTGCAGTATCCCTGCACAGATCTTGTATGCTGTATCCATTAATGTTACTTTTCTGTAACCCTTCCCTGCTCTCTTGTCCCTCTTTTTATATATCGGACATGTTTGCTCCTTTTTTCCAATCTTCTGGTATCCTCACCACATTCCATATTTTCCTTAACAGAGCCCATAACGCTTCACCCACTTCCTTCGGTGCATACTTCCATACTTCATTTTCTAACCCGCCTTCCCCCACTGCTTTCTTCTCCTTCAAGTTTCTTAGTTTGTATATCACCTCTTCCATCTCTATATATTATCTTCTCTCTCCTCCATTATTTTCTCTTCTGCTCGATGCTCCTCTTTTTTCCTGCCCTCTTTGTGCTCTGTTCCTTCTAAAATTTCCATAAAATGATTTTTCCACTCTTCCTCGCTTATTTCATATAATCTTCATCTATATTCTCTCTTCTTCTTCTGTATTTATTTATGTATTTCCACGCTTCTTGTTCTGTTTTCATCTTCTTGATTTTCACCATTTCTTCTTCTTCGTATCTTTCCTTTCTTTGTTTGCACCTCTATTTGAATGCCTTTTTTCCTCCATAAGAGCTTCTCTACTGTATTTTCCTTTCATAAACTTTGTCACCTTCCTTCTCATCTCTCTTTTACTCTCTTTTCCTCTCTTTCTATTCCTTATCTTTACTTTCTTCTTTTGCATTGCTTCGTTTATCTTCTTGTTGATTTCTGTCCACATTTCCGCTACTGTTCTTCCGTTGCAGGTCCAGTCTTTACATTCGTCCAAGTATTTTTCCACACTTTTGTTTGTCCATTCCCTCTTCTCCTTCTCTTCTTCTTCCTTTTCCTCATTTTTTTGTAATTCCGCCCCCCCCCTATTTCTATTTCTAACGGCATGTGGCCTGACTCTGTTCTTTTTCCTATTTTCATGTAAATTATTTCTTCTGTCGCCTCCTGATTGCCAATCACATAGTCTATTACTGAGTTTCCTCTCTCGCCAATATAGGTCCGCTCCTCTCCTTCTTTATCGCTGCCATTGATTATCTTTAGCAGTGTTCTTCCTTCCACGTTTATTGTCTTGTCTTTTGATCGTCTGTTTTTTCCTTTCCCTACGTCCTCGTTTATCGACCCTCCCTCTTCTCCCGTTCTTGCGTTCCAGTCTCCGCCGATGATCACCACTTCCTCTTCTCTTCCGTCTACTCTTTCCTCTATTTTTTTCCATGTCCCTTATGTATCTCGATTATAAACCATCATTATCCTATACGTCTTGTAATTGTATATTATTTTTCTTCCAACTATATTATCACTAATTCCTTTATATCCTATTTCTCTTAGGTTTTTATTTATACCCGTTGTTATTCTTCCCTTTGCTCTTCCTTTTTTCCTTACTGTCATTGCTGCCCTGCATTTCCAGTCGAATTCTTTGGGTAGTCTATATTTTAACTTTTCTCTTTTGTCCTTACTTATTAGCTCTGCTACATTTCAGAAGCACGTTCTCATCCCCATTGTAGTCCCCCCTCCTGTTCCTCTTTTTTCATTTTCCTTCCCCTCTCTTTCTTTCTTCCTCCAGCCTCTCTCCGTTTTCGTTCCACCTGTACCATTTGTTCTCTATTGTTAGTTTCTTGTATCCTGTCCTTACATATTCGCCTTGTTCCATTCTTTCTCTGGCTACCCTTCTTATGTGTTGCTTCCCATCCCTTTCTTTTTTTTGTCAGATCATCGTCCATGTATACACCCTTTTCCCATTTGCTTTTCTCCTTCATTATCCTTATTTTTTCCTCCATTGATTTCATCGTTGCCACTATTATTGTGTTCTTGCCCCCCCCCACCCCACCTTTATCATATGTGCTTTTTCTACTTCTGCCCCTATCCTCATTTTTTCGTTTATGAACTCCTTTACTGTCTCTTCATTGCTTCCTTCGTTCCAGTCCACTCCCTTGATTACTATGTTTCTTCTTCTTTCCTCTCTCTCTGCCCTGTCCTGATCCTCTCCAATTCTTCTGATTCTACCCAATAATTCTTTCTTTTCCCATTCCCACTCTCCTTTCTCTCTGTCTGTCTCTCTTTCCCTTCTTTCCCTTTCATTTCTCTCTTCAGCTCCTCCACTTGCTTTTCCAATATATATATATTTTATTTCCTCGATCATTGCCTCGAATCCTCTTTCCATTTTCTCTATTTCTTCCACCACTGCCTCCATTACTTTCTCTCTGGCTGGTGTCTCTTTTTCTGTCGAACTGTATTTATCCAGTGTATTTTTGAAGACTGCGTTACCAGTACTCCTTGGTCTTCCCCTGTTTGTCGCCATCTGCCGTCTCCCTACCTTACTTTGTTTTGCCGCGCTTCTAGCCTCCTAACCTCTTCTTTTCTAGTTTTTCTTATTTGTAGCTTTCTCTCGTTCTTGTCTCCTTTTTCGCTTTTCTTTTGCCTTCTCCTTGTATGCTCACTCTTTATTTTCCCTTCTTCATGCCTCTTTATGCTTCCTGTTCCTTTTTCCCTTCGCACTTCACTTTTTCCACAGAGATCTCCGTCCGTGTGTTACCCTCGGCCCGAACCGAACCGAAAGCCCAAGTAAGGATTACTATTTTTGGCAAGCGAGTTTATGTAATTGTCCATTTTCTCGTGATATGCTTTAGAGAATTTTGTGTGCACTTAGTATCGATGTTAGTATAGTTGATATATACATATACATATATATATATATATATATATATATATATATTTATATATATATATTATATATATGTATTTATATTATATATATATATATATATATGTATATGTGTATATTAGTTAGTTAGAGGAGGTAGAACAAGAATTTTCGCGTTGATGGATTGGATAAGAATGTGAATATTCGTTGTTTGATATATATTTATTCCTACGTTTGCCTTCTTCTTTTTTAATTTCGCTATAGTAGTTTGTCATTAGAACCAAAGCTCAGTTCATTTACTACGATGGTTTCTATTGCCACAATTTTCTTGCCCGTCGAGTTTAATAATCGAGGATGATTCCAACGATCCTCTCTGTGTGGGGTTCGTGTGGTTTCGCAAGCCTTGCCCAAAGACGGGCAATATTTTGACAACAGTGGGAGGAGGAATGCGAAGATCGATGGGTGTTTTCGATAATCGAAAACACCGTTTGCACAAGCCAACACAGCGAACGATCCTTTGGTTAAATTTTCGAAGGGAAATTGTTCTGCTATTTCTCTCTTACAATCGCATGCAATGATGGCAAGAATATCGGTAAATAGCAATGCCGGTATTGCTCTTAATTTTCGATTGAACCCGACGATGTATTTAATGGTCCTCTCTGTGCGGGACTTGTGTGATTTCGCATTGTGTGAACAATGGGAGGAGGAATGCGAAGATCAGTGGGTGTTTGAGTAGCTGAAAACACCGTTCGCACAAGCCGACACAGCGGACAACCCCTTTGTTTAAAGTTTAAACAATGATTCTATCCTCAAAACCGTTCACGAAAATAAAACGAGATCGATGGTAGGAAGTTCTAATTCGATTCTCGAGGGCAACGAAATTATCAGACAAGAAGGAAATTTTCAAAATTAATTTTCTTACCTTGAGGAGTAGGTGCTGTCTGGCGCCATTACCTCAGCTGCTCCGGTGGTCGTCGATGTTTTTGTTGGGTTTATTACTTGAACTCGAATAATAATATATTTAAATATAATAATTAAAAACTTAATCTATATATATACATATAAATTTTTATAATTTTTAAATTAATAAAATTAATTTAAAATTAATAATAATTTATTATAAAAAAATTTTATTAAAAATTAAATATTTTTTTAAATACAAATTAAAATACTATCAAAACAATAAATCCTTTTATTAAATAAATTAATATTAAATATATTAAAATTAACACTAATAATTCAACCCAACATATTATTATTAATTTATCATATCGAATACGAGGTAATACACCACGAATTATAATTAATAAAATTAAATGAAATAAATAAACTAAAATAAAACTAAATGATCATCAATTTAATCCAAAAAACATTATTGTTAATAATAATCTTATAAATATAACATTTAAATATTCAGATAAAAAAAATTAATACAAATAATCTTCTATAATATTCAACATATTAAATCCAGAAACTAATTCTGATTCACCTTCAATCAAATCAAATGGAACTCGATTTAAATCAATTAATGCTCTAATTATAAAAATAATATATAAAGGATATATATAAAAAATATATATATATATTATATTGAAATTTTATAAATATAAATAAAGAATAATTCTCAATTAAAGTTATTAGTAAAAAAAAAACAAAAATAATAAAATTTCAAATGAAATTATTTGAGAAACTGAACGTAATGAACCTAAAATTGAATAATTACATAAAGACACTCAACCAATTATTATAATTGGATAAACCATTAATCTCAAAATTAATATTAAAAAAATAATTCTATAATTAATAAAAAGAAAAGAATATATTCAAGGATAAATAAATCATAATATTAATGATAAAAAAAATATAATTATTGGACTATATAAATATAAATTATTAAAATTTAAAAAAAAAATTCCTTTGATATCAATTTTAAAGCATCTCTAAAAGGTTGAAATAAACCTTTAATTATTAATTTATTTGGACCTTTTCGTAATTGAATATAACCTAATATTTTACGCTCAAATAAAGTTAAAAAAGCCACTCTAATCAAAATTATAAATATCATTAATAAAAAATTAAAAAAATATTATATATTATAATTTTATTATAATTTATTTAAATTCTAAATTTAATGCACCAATTTGCTAATATAATCAAAATTATTAATTTAAGTTAATAATATATTTTAATTAAAAATTATAGTCCTTTCGTACAAATAATTTATTTATTTTTATAGATAGAAACCAATCTGACTCACGTCGATTTGAACTCAAATCATGTAAGATTTTAAAAGTCGAACAGACTTAATTATTAAACTTCTGCATTTAAAATTTATCTTAATTCAACATCGAGGTCGCAATCATTTTTATTAATATGATCTTTAAAAAGATATTACGCTGTTATCCCTAAGGTAATTTATTCTTTTAATTTATAATACAAGATCATTAATTATTCTTTAATTGAAGTTTATATTTAAAATAAAGTTTTATAAATTTACTAATCCTCCCAATTAAATATTTATATTTAAAAAATTTAAAATCTAATATATGTAAATATAAAATTCTATAGGGTCTTATCGTCCCATAAATATATCTTAGCATTTTTACTAAAAATTTAAATTAATTATATATATATGAGACAGTATATATCTCATTAATTCTTTCATTCTAGTTTTTAATTAAAAAACAATTGATTATGCTACCTTTGTACAGTCAATTATACTGCAGCCATAAAATAATTAAATCACTGGGCAGATAGACTTAAAATTAAAATCAATAAGCCATGTTTTTGATAAACAGGTGAATATATTTAATTTGCCTAATTCCTTATATATATATATATATATATATATATTTCAAAATTTATTAAAAAATAAAAATTTTAAACATAAAATATTACTAATATAATCATTATACTTAATTTAAATAAATTATAAATTATTTTTTTTTAATAAATATATATTATTCAATTTTATATAAATTTCTTAAATTTTTAAAATAAAATTATTAAATTATTAAGTATTTATTAATAAAAATTATTACTAAATCAATATAATTATAATATAAATTTTTAAATAATAATAATAATAATAATTTAATTACATATTTAAATTTATAGATTATCCCATAAATTTTTTATATAAAAATAAAAAAAATTATAAAATAAATTTTTTATATTTTTTATATATAAATTAAATTCATTTAAAAAAAACTAGATATAAATATAGTCGATTAACATTTAATTTCTAAATATATATTATAATTTTTTATTCAACAAAAACATAATTAAATATTTAACTCTTTTTCTTTCGAGAATAATAAAATTATTAAATTATATTAATTAACCCTGATACAAAAGGTACAAAATTTATTTTACTTATTTAATTCTTTAAAATTTCATTCACATTACTAAATCTATAAATCATTATATTATTTCATAAATTATTACTTTAACAATTATTTATTATACAACTTTACAAAAATATAATTTAATAAATTTTAAACTAAAATATTAAATTTATTATTTAAAAAAAAATTCAATTTAAATAATTTTCATTAAAAATGAAATATTATAAAAACTAATTTTTTATCTAAAAACATTTTCCAATATTTTTACTATGTTACGACTTATTCCACAAATGAAATTGACGGGCAATTTGTACACTTTTCAAAACTATTTTCAAATTAATTAATTTATTAATTTTACTTTTGAATCCTCTTTCAAATTAATATTAAAATATAATTATTAAAAAATTAAATTTATTATAACTCATCAATTCTTAAATATACTACGTTTTGATTTGAATTAAAATTTTTTATTAAATTTTTATTAAAATTAATTTTATATAATAATATACAACAATACATAAACATCTACTTAAGTTTATCTTATCGTGGATTATCAAGTTAAACCACAAGTGGCAGATAGCGCGGAGACAATGTATCTATGTGCTGAATCAAAAGTAAAACTTTTTTATTTCTAATTTCTCCAAAATTAAACTTTTACTAATATATTTGTGATGGTAGATTTACTTATTGATATGTATTTAATTATCATTTACTCAGTAAGCAAATATGCTCCAAATTATATCGTGCTTGGTCTTATCTGAATGAGAAAAGTGTGACAAATATGTTGGTAAATGATTTCATTTACTACAATGAATCAAAAATAAAAAGAATTTGATTTATGAGTTGAGGGTCTCAGCTTGTGGGAAGTTTTTAATGTTTGCGTAATGTACGCCTAGTATAGGTGCTCACATAAACGTTGCACTTCATACTACCATTTATTGACTTACAATGTAACCATTCCTTAGACTATGAACTTACAAACTAGTATAGGGAGGCCCGATATTGTATTATGGATCGCTGACATTTTAGGAGGGGGAAGAAAGAGAATAAACGTATGAGATATATAATTACGTATATATGATTACACAATTGCAGGGAACATTTTCTTAATTTAACTGTGTTTGTATAACTGTGTTTGTCAATTCACATCAGAGACCAGGCCACACACCGCGGGCAGGATGGCGCCCAGATGTCTGCACATCCTTGGCGCGTGCCCTCAGTAGTCCTAAGTACCCACCAGGGGTCTTGGAATTTTCATAGTTAAGGTCCTTCAGGCCAAGCGAGTATCTCTTGTCTTAGATTTCCTTTTACGTTTATTGTTTACTACGGGTTAACAGGGAAAGTAGGTTTTCCTCGCGTCTGCTATGTTGCGTTAGCAACTTTCTCACGAGGGCGGCTAAAACCCTTCCTGGTCCACCAACCGTCTTATTATCCAATCGGAGAAAGATGTCTACTACCCTCACTTCCTTAACAAAAATTATCATCAACAAGTCCGATAGTCCCGTGTCCTTAGACACACCCATCCCTAGCTTTCCCCAGACACAGTATCGTCAGTAAAACTTCACTTATTCCGTATCCTTAGAATAGTCAACATATCTTTACCGGTCTCTATCCTCATAACAGTCGCGTACTTAACGTATCAGTGTAACTAGGTTTTACATAAGGTGATTGGAGTGAATTGTGATTTGTGTGTGTTAATTCAGTGTGTATTTCATTGTGATTGCTGAATTCATAATAAAGATTAATGAAAACAAAATTAATAGTTGTGTTACGACTCAGCTATTTTATTTTATCGTCTAACCCTCAAGTTTACGTGACATTTGCATTGTTCTTTTGTGATCTTTGCTTACAATCTTTGGTTCATTTACTAACTGAACATACGGTTTTCTTATTGCTATAATTTAATTTTCTACGGTGGTTAGCCACCAATATTTATCTTTATTGTCTTTGAGTGTCTCACTTAAATCTACGGTTGACAATTTATACATAAGTCTTATATTGCTATCCTTATGGTCTATGTCGCTATCGTACAGTATTTTTTATTATTACGTTTCTGCTGTAGTGATAGAATAATGCTAAGTTATTATTGTTTTGGATTAATTTCACGCTATCTAAACAGGTGAAGGATTCCGGGGGGAAATAACCTGTTTTTTGAACGTGTTTATGGTATAACGGGTTTGACTATAGATTGTGGGCGACGATGAAGTTTATGATTATTTTGTGTATCTTTGACCAGTGGTCTGACTAATTTAAGAATGAAGAATCGATATGGATTAATTTGGGCTCTTCGTATAGCTTGTGATTTGCTATATTTGCTAAATTTCAATTCTGGCAATCTATATATTCCTAAACATGCTGTGATGTATTTTCTTTCAATGATCCTTAATTTTTCCGTGGCGTTGACACTTACATTGAAACAGATTTAACGACCATACATTAGAATGGTTGGTCTAATTAGTGTTTTGTAGCAGTGAAGTTTTATTGATCTGTGCGAATCTTTCGAGTAAGGTAGTCTTATGAGGTATAAGAAGAATTTATCTGCTTTCTATAACTGTGTCTTTATGTTGTCGTTGTGATTTAACCCGAAGTTTAGATGGACTCCGAAGCATCTAACTTTGTTTGCATCGGAAAATTTTCCGTTGATATTTTCTGTTGTATGGAAGAATATTTTCGAATTTATTCTCACGTCGTACTTTGCTTTTGAAGTTTTTGAAATATATGGACTGAACGAGATTGTTTCACATTTATGGGTGTAGATTCTTAGCTTCCGTGTTGGAAAGCGTAATTTTCTACTTTCTTGACTAGGTCTTGCAGCTGGATTTTTATTTGTCACGGTTTATTGTTTCTGATGTAATTAACATATCATTTACGAATGCTATTGCTGATTTATTATTTTGATTGCCGTTCTTGTTCATGCCATACATTTATAATAGGACACTAAACATATTATATTGAACAGGATAGGCTGGTTTACCGTGTCTTACTGTAGATCTCGATGCGTTTGGTCCTTTTGCTTGATCCCTCTGAGAGGTAGAAGTATCTATCATTTTCTTTTTAATTTTTCCTTTATTAAACGTTCTTATTTGTTTCTACAAATACTTACATTTTTGTATCATTTGCTAATTACTATAGCATGGGGATTTCTGTGCTATTACCCATAATAAAAAAAAACAAAATAAAATAAGGAAGGTTTTTAACGTTTTAATTAGAATGTATGGGTGTGTGATTTGTTAATAATTGAGGATGAGTAAGGATAACTATTATCATTATTATTATCATTATCATTATCATTATCATCACGTTCATCATCATCATTATTATCATTATTATCATTATTATCATTATTATCATTATTATCATTATTATCATTATTATTATCATTATTATTATCATTATTATTATTATTATTATTATTATTATTATTATTATTATTATTTTCTGTGTCCCTTGGTTCTCCTATTATTTCTCATTCTTCTATTACGTGTCTCAGGTCTTCTTTCTTTTTACATAGCTTGCATCTTTTTTCTCCCTCTTCTTTCCAGTATTCCCTTGATTTAGTCTCGTTTCCACATCTGAATCTTGCTAATATTTTTCTGTCCTTCCACTTCATCCTCCCTTCTAAGTATTTTGCTAACTCTTCTTTGGCGATTTTTCTATAATGTTTGTCATATTTTGATTCCCTTATCCTTTCCCCCCTCTCTTCTGCTTCTCTCTTTCTCCTTTCTTCTATAATTTGGTCTAGTGTCATCTTTTCTTGCTCTTCTCTTACTTCCATCTGTGTCCCTCCATTTCTCATCCTTTCTAGTCCCTTCTTTCTCTTTCTTGCTCTTTTCCGTTATTGGCCATTTCCCCAGTTTCTCTCTTTCCTTTATGCACTTCTTTACTAGTTCCTTTTTTGACTCTATGGCTTTCCCTTCATACCTTGCTGCTCTTCCTAATACTTTTTCTTTGATTTCTGTTAGCTTACATTCTTCTATCGATATATAATTCGGTGTTGTCATATCTAAACCTAAGCTCCATTTCACACATCTTCTTTGTATTCTATCCAGCCTTTCTTCCATGTTTCAGCCTCATACCTATGCTCCAAACAGCGCCACGTTCTCTACCAGCGTTCCAAACATCTTCATTCTCCTCTTGTTGTCCTGTTTGGAAATTTTTTCTTCCACGCTCCATGTTTTCTTCATTGCTATTCTTGCTCTCTTTTTCCTGTCTTCTATGTGTTTCTCATCACTACCGTTTTTTCAGTAGTATGTACCCTAGGTATCTTATCTCGTCCACTTCTTCTAATTCTCGTTCTCCCCATTTCCATTTTCTTTATCTCCTCTTGTTCTTTCGTTTTTTTCGAAAACTACACTCTTGGCCTTTTTCGTGCTCAGTTCCAATTCGGTTTCCTTTAAAAATATTTCGAATCTCTTTAGCATTTCCTTTAGCTTCTCCTCTCTATCAGCCATCAGCACAATATCGTCTGCATATGTCAATGACCATACCTTTCTTTCTCCTGCCACTATGCCCCCCCCCCCGACTTGTCCTTTCCTTAATTCTTCTTCCAGCCCCGCCACGTAGATGTTAAATAGGGCTCAACGGGCATCCTTGTCTGACTCCCCTCACTGTCCAAAATTCTTTTGTGTTGTTATTCTTGATTCTTACCACATTCTTTGTTTCTGCGTATATCTCTTTATTCCTTCTGGTTAAGTTTTCGTTAATCCCCATTTTTCTCATTTTCTCCTCCAATTTCTTTCTGTTTAGCCTGTCGAACGCCGCTTTTAAGTCCGCAAAGCAGGCATGTAGTTTTTCTTTTTCTCTACTCAACTGTTTGTCTATGATATGGTTTATCACAAATACCGCGTCTTTCTTTTCTGAATCCGAATTGGCTCTCTTTCAGTTTGTTTTCAATCTCTGCCTTCAGTCGTTCGTGCAGTATCCCTGCACAGATCTTGTATGCTGTATCCATTAATGTTACTTTTCTGTAACCCTTCCCTGCTCTCTTGTCCCTCTTTTTATATATCGGACATGTTTGCTCCTTTTTTCCAATCTTCTGGTATCCTCACCACATTCCATATTTTCCTTAACAGAGCCCATAACGCTTCACCCACTTCCTTCGGTGCATACTTCCATACTTCATTTTCTAACCCGCCTTCCCCCACTGCTTTCTTCTCCTTCAAGTTTCTTAGTTTGTATATCACCTCTTCCATCTCTATATATTATCTTCTCTCTCCTCCATTATTTTCTCTTCTGCTCGATGCTCCTCTTTTTTCCTGCCCTCTTTGTGCTCTGTTCCTTCTAAAATTTCCATAAAATGATTTTTCCACTCTTCCTCGCTTATTTCATATAATCTTCATCTATATTCTCTCTTCTTCTTCTGTATTTATTTATGTATTTCCACGCTTCTTGTTCTGTTTTCATCTTCTTGATTTTCACCATTTCTTCTTCTTCGTATCTTTCCTTTCTTTGTTTGCACCTCTATTTGAATGCCTTTTTTCCTCCATAAGAGCTTCTCTACTGTATTTTCCTTTCATAAACTTTGTCACCTTCCTTCTCATCTCTCTTTTACTCTCTTTTCCTCTCTTTCTATTCCTTATCTTTACTTTCTTCTTTTGCATTGCTTCGTTTATCTTCTTGTTGATTTCTGTCCACATTTCCGCTACTGTTCTTCCGTTGCAGGTCCAGTCTTTACATTCGTCCAAGTATTTTTCCACACTTTTGTTTGTCCATTCCCTCTTCTCCTTCTCTTCTTCTTCCTTTTCCTCATTTTTTTGTAATTCCGCCCCCCCCCCTATTTCTATTTCTAACGGCATGTGGCCTGACTCTGTTCTTTTTCCTATTTTCATGTAAATTATTTCTTCTGTCGCCTCCTGATTGCCAATCACATAGTCTATTACTGAGTTTCCTCTCTCGCCAATATAGGTCCGCTCCTCTCCTTCTTTATCGCTGCCATTGATTATCTTTAGCAGTGTTCTTCCTTCCACGTTTATTGTCTTGTCTTTTGATCGTCTGTTTTTTTCTTTCCCTACGTCCTCGTTTATCGACCCTCCCTCTTCTCCCGTTCTTGCGTTCCAGTCTCCGCCGATGATCACCACTTCCTCTTCTCTTCCGTCTACTCTTTCCTCTATTTTTTCCATGTCCCTTATGTATCTTGATTATAAACCATCATTATCCTATACGTCTTGTAATTGTATATTATTTTTCTTCCAACTATATTATCACTAATTCCTTTATATCCTATTTCTCTTAGGTTTTTATTTATACCCGTTATTATTCTTCCCTTTGCTCTTCCTTTTTTCCTTACTGTCATTGCTGCCCTGCATTTCCAGTCGAATTCTTTGGGTAGTCTATATTTTAACTTTTCTCTTTTGTCCTTACTTATTAGCCCTGCTACATTTCAGAAGCACGTTTTCATCCCCATTGTAGTCCCCCCTCCTGTTCCTCTTTTTTCATTTTCCTTCCCCTCTCTTTCTTTCTTCCTCTCCGTTTTCGTTCCACCTGTACCATTTGTTCTCTATTGTTAGTTTCTTGTATCCTGTCCTTACATATTCGCCTTGTTCCATTCTTTCTCTGGCTACCCTTCTTATGTGTTGCTTCCCATCCCTTTCTTTTTTTTGTCAGATCATCGTCCATGTATACACCCTTTTCCCATTTGCTTTTCTCCTTCATTATCCTTATTTTTTCCTCCATTGATTTCATCGTTGCCACTATTATTGTGTTCTTGCCCCCCCCCACCCCACCTTTATCATATGTGCTTTTTCTACTTCTGCCCCTATCCTCATTTTTTCGTTTATGAACTCCTTTACTGTCTCTTCATTGCTTCCTTCGTTCCAGTCCACTCCCTTGATTACTATGTTTCTTCTTCTTTCCTCTCTCTCTGCCCTGTCCTGATCCTCTCCAATTCTTCTGATTCTACCCAATAATTCTTTCTTTTCCCATTCCCACTCTCCTTTCTCTCTGTCTGTCTCTCTTTCCCTTCTTTCCCTTTCATTTCTCTCTTCAGCTCCTCCACTTGCTTTTCCAATATATATATATTTTATTTCCTCGATCATTGCCTCGAATCCTCTTTCCATTTTCTCTATTTCTTCCACCACTGCCTCCATTACTTTCTCTCTGGCTGGTGTCTCTTTTTCTGTCGAACTGTATTTGTCCAGTGTATTTTTGAAGACTGCGTTACCAGTACTCCTTGGTCTTCCCCTGTTTGTCGCCATCTGCCGTCTCCCTACCTTACTTTGTTTTGCCGCGCTTCTAGCCTCCTAACCTCTTCTTTTCTAGTTTTTCTTATTTGTAGCTTTCTCTCGTTCTTGTCTCCTTTTTCGCTTTTCTTTTGCCTTCTCCTTGTATGCTCACTCTTTATTTTCCCTTCTTCATGCCTCTTTATGCTTCCTGTTCCTTTTTCCCTTCACACTTCACTTTTTCCACAGAGATCTCCGTCCGTGTGTTACCCTCGGCCCGAACCGAACCGAAAGCCCAAGTAAGGATTACTATTTTTGGCAAGCGAGTTTATGTAATTGTCCATTTTGTCGTGATATGCTTTAGAGAATTTTGTGTGCACTTAGTATCGATGTTAGTATAGTTGATATATACATATACATATATATATATATATTTATATATATATATTATATTTATATATATATTTATATTATATATATATATTATATATATATATATTTATATTATATATATATATATATATATATATATATGTATATGTGTATATTAGTTAGTTAGAGGAGGTAGAACAAGAATTTTCGCGTTGATGGATTGGATTAGAATGTGAATATTCGTTGTTTGATATATATTTATTCCTACGTTTGCCTTCTTCTTCTCTTTTAATTTCGCTATAGTAGTTTGTCGTTAGAACCAAAGCTCAGTTCATTTACTACGATGGTTTCTATTGCCACAATTTTCTTGCCCGTCGAGTTTAATAATCGAGGATGATTCCAACGATCCTCTCTGTGTGGGGTTCGTGTGGTTTCGCAAGCCTTGCCCAAAGACGGGTAATATTTTACCAACAGTGGGAGGAGGAATGCGAAGATCGATGGGTGTTTTCGATAAGCGAAAACACCGTTTGCACAAGCCAACACAGCGAACGATCCTTTGGTTAAATTCTCGAAGGGAAATTGTTCTGTTATATCTCTCTTACAATCGCATGCAATGATGGCAAGAATATCAGTTAATAGCAATGCCGGTATTGTTCTTAATTTTCGATTGACCCCGACGATGTATTTAATAGTCCTTTCTGTGCGGGACTTGTGTGATTTCGCAAGCCTTGCCCAAAGACGGGCAATGTTTTGCCAACAATGGGAGGAGGAATGCGAAGATCAGTGGGTGTTTGAGTAGCTGAAAACACCGTTCGCACGAGCCGACACAGGGGACAACCCCTTTGTTTAAAGTTTAAACAAGGATTCTATCCTCAAAACCGTTCACGAAAATAAAACGAGATCGATGGTAGGAAGTTCTAATTCGATTCTCGAGGGCAACGAAATTATCAGAGAAGAAGGAAATTTTCAAAATTAATTTTCTTACCTTGAGGAGTAGGTGCTGTCTGGCGCCATTACCTCAGCTGCTCCGGTGGTCGTCGATGTTTTTGTTGGGTTTATTACTTGAACTCGAATATAGTTTACTATCAACTTTTACTTTATTTATCTATTTCGATACAGACTGAACAATTTACTAACTGGATTAATATCGCAATTACAATGCCCGTTTCTGTCTAAGCGATGAAATGAGGACTTCAAAGATAAAATTTTCTTTTTATTTAGTCGCGGCTCTCTTTTCTTGACCGAAAAATTAAAGACCCCGAAACGCAAAATACTATACAAAATTTTTAAACGCAATGATGAGCGCAATAACGAACGTAGTAACAATGAACACAAAGAGTGAACAAAATAATAATGAACCGTAATAACAATGATCACTAAGAATGAATACAAAAATAATGAGCACAATATGGTACGTAAATTATAATGAGCACAAAGAATGATTAAAATAATAATGAGCGCTGCGCTATGTTGCTACGCTTATTTATAATGCCATCCCCCACGGAGTGGTGGTCCACTGGGGCTTCACTTCCGTGGGAATCGGGATGTTGCAGTTTGGGTTTCCTGAAATCGTACGTGGGACTGTCTTCTCATATCTATGATTCTTACCTCTGAATGAAAATCGACGCATCATAATAGTGTGATGCTGGTAGTGAACATCTTAAGAGAATCTTAATTAGCCTAGGCCCTGTTTTTAATATTTGATTTCATTCGACTGCATGTGGCCTTCTTTCATCTACTGGCCGTCGGTTTTTCGTAATCGCCACGCAAACACGTGTTGCCGTACGGGTATATGTGTCGCTATCGAGTTTTACTGCCTCGGCTCCCATTGTTGGCATAACATACGGTCAGCGTTACAGTTACGTAATTATTTCATTCTAACCACTTCTAGTTAATTATGATTGCGACAATAGATCATGGGAGTTGTGGTGTCTTCACAAGAGATACCCTGCTTTCTCCCATGGGTTATTTACATTTTCCATTTCTGCTGCTATATTTTTATTGATTGTAGTATAATTTGACATTAGTTGATGTACGGTACAAGGAGAAATGAGAACATTCTCCCATAAGAATATTATATGTTTTACCAGTTTATATTTTTTAAATGTTATATTTTATAAATTATATGCATGCAGAAAAGATATGAAAGTTATAGAAGGAAATCTAAATAGAATCTTGTTATATTTTTTATTGATTACTATTAAGGTGTTTTGAACGCAAAATGATAGCTTATACGCAATATTTTATTGTTTTACTTCTCATTAAATTATGCAAGTAAATCAGTTAGTCAATCAAAGTAAGACTATATATACATTACAAATAACTGTAACGTCTTAAAAATTACAAAATTCATTAATGGATATTGAAACATGGTAACATAATCCTTAGAAAGGTCTGTGAAATATAACACAAGGGTGAGCAGAGAGCAATCGCCGGTATCAACGAATGCCAAAGGATATGCCAAAATAGTAGGTCTTATTAAACGATCTTTTATTAAACGATCAACGCTTTTGCAACGATGTAAACATTTGAAACATCCAACACTGAAACGCTGGATATTTCTCGCCTCTCGCCGTAGAGAAAAGCTATAGAAATTACGAAAGTACGTATGCAGTGTAGGAAGTATCGAAGAAAGGATGTATTTAGTGATGGAAAATAATTCGACTCGAATGCGTTAGATGTTCCTAAGAATCATGCAATACTAAACCATTATTCAGATAAAAGGAAAGGAGAAGAAAAGTGGAAAGATTAGAAATGATATACTTGCGTTGCGAACTTTGGGACGGAAACGGAAAGAAGATGCGCATGATACGTTTAGAATATGAACATGTTGGGTAGTGGAGAAATGACACTTATAGATATATGGAAGGAAAAAAATAATAACGGATGGATTCTTTCGTTCGTGCACTTAAATCAGATGATCATGTGGTTAGTATGAATTTCTGTAATAACGTCATTGGAAGAAATGGAGTTAATTATTCCTGCGCGATATAAAACGCAGCATACGCCAACCTCCTAATTATGGAAATTTTCATCACTTTATAGACGAATATATTTGTATGATTTGAATGTACAACTATCTCTAAAGAAATTACATGTAGAATTTTAGCATGTTTCTCTTGGCATAAAAATTGTGCAATATGATCAAGCAACAGTGATATAAAATAATATCACGTTGCAGTTTATCTGAACGAAAAAACGAAATATTTACTTGTGTAATGTTGCAATGTCGATCGAAAATGTTGCACGATTCAAAACAGTTTCTTAAAAAAAGTTGAAAGAAGTGTTGGTTTATTAGATCATGTGAAACAAGAAAGTATTCACATAATGACAACTCCGAGGCTCTACTTCCTAGGATTATAGGATTTGGAGGTGCAGTTCAATGCTTGTAGAGCCTCTTCACCTCCCTTGCCTCTGGCGGTTGCCTGCCTGGTTCTAAGTAAGCCAAGTCATTGTTAACAATTACATCGGCCAACATCCTTGGACACATTTTAAAGATCTCCTGACAGCATGCGTTGACCCAAGATGACGGCATGCAGATAGGTTGTGTTCGCGTCGCTTCGTACACTGTCCGTGTGTACAAACAGTACGCCACGAATGTAATCCAGATGTCTTCACGTGGGCAGACGCCACCCGCCACCCGCCACCCGCCACCCGCCACGAATGCAAGCATGGTTTTGCAACCCTTGAAAACGCAAAAGCCTGAAAAAGGGGCAGAGTGGTCAACCCCTAAAGATACTAATATAAGCGCTACACCGATAAAGCAAAACAGCCCAGAAATCAAGAAGCGGTCTGATGAAGAGAAGGAGGATACTAAAGAAGAATCGCGGCCAATACCCGACATAAGGGAACGAGCTAGCGATATGGAAAAGAGGGTCCTACCATTCTGCCACGACCCGAGCAACAAAGTTAACAAGGGCAAACCGCAACGATAATGCGTTACTTTAAGGATATGAGAGGATTTGTGGAGAATCTCCTGCTCCACAACTGTCATCTAGCCGGAAGGCTAGAACAAGCTAAAAGCTAAGAATAAGGAAACTGCGATATTAAGCGCTGTGAGTAAGTCGCTGGAAGCCAGCAAGCGGCTTAAAACGGCCGTTAAGAAAACAACGAAGGCCGAGTCAAAACAGCTCTCGTACGCGGAAAAAGTGAAGATGGCCAGCAATAAAGCGGACAAATGGCGGTAAAACCACCGAGAAATGTGGTTATAATCCGGTCGGAAGTTGAGGATGGTGAAATAAGAACCAGCGGAGAAGCGCGCGACGCGCTATTCGCGCTAGTAATCCCCCGTAAAGGGGGAATACAAGTCACAGCAGTTGAAAACAAAATAAGCGACACCGGCCTAATCGTGGAAACGACGAAGGACTGAAGCCGGAAGGACTGAAAGCGTTCACAGAGGATGTACAGAATACACACATAACGTACGGACATTCGGAGAAAAAATAAAATAATCAGATGACTCATGCGAAAAATCGTTCTTCACATAAGTGGATGAATATCTGAAAAATATTCGAAATTCGAACATCTTACACATGTTCGCACATTTATCGAGAAGTGAGTTGTGTATTATACAATTTTTCTAGATGTATTTTTCTATTCTAGATGTTTTTTTGTCACATAAATGTTATTAGGCCAGTTGCTGAACAAGAGCATAAAGATTCATCACTTTGAGCAGAGGCATATGCTTGTACGAGTTTAAAATAATCTTCTTACCATTGAAATCTATCCATAGTTACGCTATAAATTATAATACAATTTGTATATTGTATTTGTATTCAACAGTACATCTCAACTGAACAAATGTATTGCGTAACAACTATTTATCACTAAAGCGAAGATGTCTAACCCAATCGAATTTTATTGTCAATGTTAGTATTATTTTAGAAATGATATAAATAGTAAAAATGAAAAGGAAACAACTTTTAATTCTCTGATAATTTAATAAGAGGAGCATCTAACGCTCCTTTTCTCTCGATCTGTTTAGCAATAATTTTATTCACTAATTTTTCGAGAGCTTCCAATATGATCTCACTGCGCTCAAGACTGTCAATAGACAACGTGCAGAGAAAACTTTGATGCCTCATCTGTGAAATGCTGTCAAAAAGGCTTTAAGTGAAAACATACATACATGCCTGTATGAAAACTGCAACTGCTCATGAATTCAATTTCGACTCGGATTTGAGAATCCTATAAGATATCATTTTAAACTATACTAAATATATAGAGTATGCTGTCTCGCGTATCCTGAAGATATCTTTAAAATGACGGTCCTACCAAATTAAATTCAGACTGTTTTCTGAAACTGCTTAATCAAATGATGCATTGATTTATTTTTATAATAGTAAATCTGGGCATCAGAAATTTGCTCCGTCCATTTGAAAGTCCATCGAACTCGGTCTATTTATCACCGTTACGAAACATATATACTCTAGTAGGAACATTCCTAACACGATAATGCTTAGAGGAAAGCACGCCAGAATCGCTGTCTCTCAAATCCATTCAATGAATAAGAGACGAATGAAGATGCGTATTATAGTTATATGCAAGTATCCGTAAAGTGGTGTGAGACGTTCGAACAGGTTTGTTCGATGAAAATCAGCTACATACTCTGTTCCGGGTGAAGAAATGAGCCGCAAGTGGAAAAGGGTGAAAAGGGAAGGGGAAATAAGGAGAATACAAAGAGTTGATGAACATAAGGAATGGAAGCTGAATCTCAAAATAAAGAACAAGAAAAAACAAGCTACTTACGATAACACGATTGCTAGTCATTTGTTCTCGATGACGATTGCCTATACCACCGCCCTTGTTGAATATTTTAGCAGTTCTAGTATATTTGAGCATATTATATTTATATTTCGATGCACACTACCTCTTCGACCGTTTATTTCCGTGATTATGACTGAGGAACAAACAGAAGATACTTATCGTAAATGAAATTTAAGCAAGAAGGAACTTTTTGCGATGTTAACTCCAAATGAGAAAATATGTATATATCAGTATGGATCATGACCTGCCTTTTTTTTATATTAAATGTTTTGAAAAGTTGTATTTCAAAGTATGGCATGGTTTTCGTCGAAGGAAATCGTTTCGTGGAAGGAAATAGTTTCAAATAGTGAAAGAGCAAAATTATATAACTCTGAAAGAATAATATAATTTAACATGAAAATATTAAAAAACTGAGTACATCGAAATATAATAGATATTTTACAAGGGAAGTAAAAATATAGGTAAATAAATATAAGTAAAAAAGTATAAGAAATCATTTATTTTTTCTAAAATATATTTTGTATATATTTTATCTTCTATTTATATTTCTTTACATAATTTTCACAATATATTTATGAATTAGATGTATTTTCATAACCTACTACTACCGTTCTACTAGCGAGTTTTCGCATGCTCAATGAGATATGCAGTATAGGAAGTGCATAAATATATATTTTTTATGTATCTTCAAACATGAACTAGAATATCGAGCATGTTATCATTTTCCTGTGGATTGTAAAATGATCAACCGTGGTTGATAAATTAACAAATTGTAAAAATTTGTCGATTTGTAGTACGAGTGCGGAGTGCGAGTAGTAACGATAGTGAACACACAATTGAATACCCAAACGACAAACTCCTGAGCTTTATACTTATTTTTACGTGGGTCCAAACTTTATCGATTCGATATAGGCTCTGATCGCTCTGGGTTATTTAAAATATATGTCGGGTTAAGATCGGAATTTTGGGCGCGTGACAACTCTTCGCGTGGACTAGCCATCGTTTCACAAAGCCGAGATTATATGTACGCGTATATACAAGACTATCACAAAGCTTAACAAATAATTAAGTCTAATGAATAATAAATTTGATGAACAATGAAGTTAATAAATAATAAATTATACGAATAATTAAGTTTAACAGATAATAAGTCTAATGAATAATAAGCTTAACGAATAGTAAGATTAATGAATAATATGATTTACGAATAATGAATTTAATGTACACTATTAACAATGTGTTTGTTGGGTTCAAACGAATCCACGGCCAACGAGATAACTCTTTACTAAGCGTAAAAATAATCTTAGGCGCAAAATACGATTGACGAAAATGCTCGAGGTGTCACTCTCCAAGGCAATCGCACGAATTTGATACGCACTCGTTAGAAGCATCGAGAAAGTTCCGAACGCCGTTGCTAGGCAGTTTCTGCTTGGAGTTTGGTTATTGATACAATGTATGTCCCATTGTATCGGCACCTCCGAGGTAACCTCACACGTGGCTAGGCCCGCTCTCGAGGCCGCATGCCGCCACAATCACACTTCTCGGAAAACCCATACAACCACTCGTCAGACCTCCGTTAGGCAAAACGTTTATCTCGTGACCGTGGCTACGTTCGGCGACCAATTGTCACCTCGAAGCCAATCTCGCTATCACTAATTTTAAACAATTACAGCTATAATAAAATCTAGGCTAAAGTACTAGAGGATGTTCCGAAAATTTCCAAGGAAAGACTTCGGCTTTCCTTTCATCTCCGACATATAGGTAGAGAAATAGGAAAGGATAGGGGAAGACGTTTGGATATAGTGGATTTGAAGTACAATTTCATTCGCAAAATATAGCGAACCAAGAAAGAACCGTGGAAAGATTTGGACATTTGTGCGCTTCATGTGACGCTGGAGAGAAGAAAAGAAAAAAGAAACGAGAGGGAAGAGACCAAAAGAATGAAAAATGAAACCTTTCTTCACAAAAGACAGAAAAGATTCACTATGCATATTATTCGCTTCGCCTTATCGTTATCCACGTACGCACGCACGCACGCACGCACGCACGCACATTCACGGTTTCACCTTATACACTTGTTGTCTACTATCGTATCATTTTACCGACCAGTAGCGGTTGAAAATCCTATGTACTGTCTACCTCTCACTCGGTCGCAGATACATCGTTGAAGCCAGTTTAGACTCTAGCTCTGTTTAGACTCTAGGATATCGCGCGGGAATATACGCGCTTTTTCTCATACCTATAGAAATGTTAACTCAAATTTGGCGAAATTACTTATAATATTTATATTGATATTTATTTGATCTATTAGAATCGTTTTTAGATTAATATTTATATAATATTCCATAATCCATACAATGATTTTCCTCAAGCAAATAATAATTTAATATTTTTTTAAAAGTGTGATATCGTCCAAAACAATCGCTTCTGTGTAATGGAACATTGCAAAATTTACAGACAAAACATATTCTACTTCTTTTCTTTTTTAATTGTGCAAATTCTACATTGGGGTTTTGGGGCTTTTTTACTCCGACGACTAGACACTATGTTTATAAGTTTATGTTTTCCGAAATTTGGTAGTCTTTGTGGGTGATCTAGTCTGGATGATCTGCTTGTCATATGTCTCATAAGTGTTTGCTGTACTAGATATTTCTTCGTCGTTTTCCTTTGATCCACAATCTTCTATCCACGAAATTATCACTTTTTGCAGGAAATTTTTTATATGTATTCTTATTCTATGGCCCATAATCATTCCCATTGGGGCCCCGGGAGCATCTTCTTTCGTCCCCTCGTAGTGGTGATCCCCACCGCTTGCCCTTCACCGTCGTTACTTCTGAGGTGATGGGCGTGATAGGTATTGAAGGAACACTCGAATATGTTTAACAATAAATATTTATTAACAAAATATATTCGGTGAGTATACTTGACGTAAAACTCGCGGTTATTAATTTCGGTTCGCGGTTCGCGGTTCGCGATTACAAGTTCGAACTCGGGTAGATTCGGGTAGATACGATTCGATATGCGCTACGAGTTCGGACGATGATTGCCTGAGATGTCGAGCAACTCGGATCAGTGATTGCTGCCAACTATCAACTATCAATTCGGACAGGCGTCTCGCGACTGACTTTCCGTCACGATGATGCTGGATAGGAAAAACTATGATGGGGTGTGTCTAAGGATACGAGATCATCGGATTCGTTTAGGAAAGCGTTGGTTCGGAAAGTGAGGGAAGTGGACGTCGTTGTTAATTGGCTAAATTTTGAGTTGGTGGTTGGAAAAGGATACTAACCATCCTTGAGAGAAAGATGCTAGTAGGAAGCGTCGTACGTGAGAAAAGCAGATTTCCCGTATCTTCCCGTAGTAGGTGGTAGATTTAGGGACTATTGGGATAAAGACTGTTTGTCCGTTTGAAGGACCTTAATTAACAAAATCCTAAGATTGGGGTTAGGTTGGGGTTAGGTTTAATTAATTAATTTAAATATTTTAAAAAATAATAAATTTTATTTTATAAATAAAATTTTTTATTGATCATTTATTAATATTTTTTATTATACTTACTTGATTAGGAAAACAAATAACTGAATACCCATATACTAATTTAAATATATTATTTACATCATTATATTTTATATATTTAATTTTATCATTTTTTATAAATAATATTTGAGATACATTGAATACGAATTAGTTTCAACTTATTAACTACGAAAATAGGAATGGGGAAATATGAAAGAAAGTAGGAAACTAAGAAGTATGTTTTCATGCGGTCATAAAATTTGCTAGGGTATAAAGCCAGGTATAATTCCTTAGGAAATTTTGAAAACATTTGGGGGGGTGCAAACCCTTGGAGGCGGAGCAAAAGACACTTTTGCTGGACTGCAATGTCCGTCTGTTGCGATTCTGTCCTGCTTCTGTCGTCCTGTTTCTTAAAAACTCTATAATTTTCACTGCTTTAATACTTTTCTTGAACTATCAATATTATATAGCAGTGCACTATATCCAATTAATAATAATAGCAGGATACTCTGAATTGAAATTAATACGTACGGTACATTGAGTACATAAAAAATAAATATTATTGTTGTTTAATAAAATAATTAAAATTAATAAAATTAAATTCACAATAACAAATTCTAAAATAAATTTAATGTTAACCAACTTAAAAAAATTAAATTTCTTAATATAATATTAAATTTCAAAAAAATTTTATAAAAATATCTATAATTCCCAAAATTATTGTTTTTATTTAAATTATTTTTTGTTAAATTTATATATTAGTTATATAGTTTAATAAAAACATTAATTTTGTAAATTAAAAATTTAAAAATATTAATATAACTATAGATAATTTTAATATATTAATTTATTATTAATGAAAACTTTTATAATTCTATTCTTCCTTATATTTATAAATTTAAATATTAATTTAATTTTAATTTTAAATTATTTTTATATAAATACCTTTATATCACCTTTAAAACAAATATTATATTTAATTTTTTATATTATTTTTATAAAAATAAATATCATTAACATATAAACAAATAATTTCATTAAACTTATATATCTTATTAATTATTTTTATTAGAGGAATTTTAATTTTATTTTCTTATTTTATTAGTTTAATTAATGAACCATTTAAAAAAACCAATTATTTAAATTTATTTTTTACAAATTTAATTTTAATATTAACTTTTTTATTCTTAATTAATCATTATGATATAAATATTAAAATATTAAATTTTAATTATTACAAAAATAATAAAATTTATAATATTAAAACATTATATTTAAATCCCAACTATTACATTCTTTTAATATTTATTATTTTCTTAATTATTATATTATTTATTATAACAAAAATTTGTTATATTAAAAACAAAAACTTACGAGCAAAAAAATGAAAAAAGTAATTTCATCAATTTATAAAATTCATATAATAAATTTACCAATATCATTTATTAATTTACCTACTCCAATTAATATTAATTACTTATGAAATTTTGGATCAATACTTGGAATATTTTTAATCATTCAAATTATCTCAGGATTATTTTTATCAATACATTATTGTCCAAATATTAATATTGCATTTTATAGAATTTCAAATATTATAAAAGATATAAACTCAGGATGATTAATTCGATTAATTCATATAAACGGTGCATCATTTTATTTTTTCATTATATATTTACATATCGCACGAAGTATATATTATTATTCATTTAAATTACTACAAGTTTGATTAATTGGAGTTTCAATTCTAGTTTTATCAATAGCAACAGCATTTCTTGGTTATGTATTACCATGAGGTCAAATATCTTTTTGAGGAGCAATAGTAATTACTAATTTAATTTCAGCAATTCCCTATATTGGACAATTTACAGTTGAATGAATATGAGGAGGATTTTCAATTAATAATGATACATTAAATCGATGTTATTCATTTCATTTTATTTTACCATTTTTAATCTTAATAATAGTATTCATACATCCAATTATTCTTCATATTACAGGATCATCAAATCCAATTCATTCAAAACTAAACATTTATAAAATTAATTTTCATCCATATTTCTCAATTAAAGATTTAATTACAATCATCTTAACTTTTATTTTATTTATATTAATTAACTTACAAATACCTTACATCTTAGGTGATCCAGATAATTTTAAAATAGCAAATCCAATAATTACACCAATACATATTAAACCTGAATGATATTTTTTATTTGCATATTCAATTCTACGAACAATTACAAATAAACTAGGAGGAGTAATTATACTTTTTATATCAATTTTTATTTTATATTTAATTCCATTAATTAATTTAAATAATTTACAAAATAATAAATTTTATTTTATAAATAAAATTTTTTATTGATGATTTATTAACATTTTTATTATACTTACTTGATTAGGAAAACAAATAATTGAATATCCATATACAAATTTAAATATATTATTTACATCATTATATTTTATATATTTAATTTTATCATTTTTTATAAGTAATATTTGAGATATATTATTTAAAAAAATAATTAGTTAATGAACTTGGATAAGTATATGACTTGAAATCATATTATAGAAATAAAATTTTCCATTAACTTTAAATAAACAATTATCTAAGTATAAATTAAAATTTAATTATATAATTAAATTATTATAATTATTAAACATAAATAATTTATTTAATTTAAATCAAAATTAATTATATTCACATTTTTTTTAATTTTAAATTTATCTAATAAATTTATAATTTATTTAATAAAACCTATAAATAAATTAAATATAAAAAATAAAAAATTTAATTTATATACATATATATATCTATAAATATATATGTGTATATAAATATTTTAAAATTTAAATACACATAAATTTATATATATATATATATTTAATATATTTAAATACACACACAAATTTACTTATTTATATTTATATATATATATAAACACAAACTTACTAATAATATTAATATATTTATATAAATACATACAAATTTATTAATATACACACATATTTAAATATATATATAAAATACACACACACACACATATTTAAATATAATTTTTAAAATAAAATTAATTGTTAAATTAATAATATTAATTAGAAATCAATAAATAAATATTAAATAATTTATTTATATATATATAAATTTAATAAAAATTAATTTTTTAATTAATTAAATTTATATAAACAAACTTATATATTTAAATATAATAATTAAAAACTTAATCAATATATATATACATATAAATTTTTATAATTGTTAAATTAATAAAATTAATTTAAAATTAATAATAATTTATTATAAAAAAATTTTATTAAAAATTAAATATTTTTTTAAATACAAATTAAAATACTATCAAAACAATAAATCCTTTTATTAAATAAATTAATATTAAATATATTAAAATTAACACTAATAATTCAACCCAACATATTATTATTAATTTATCATATCGAATACGAGGTAATACACCACGAATTATAATTAATAAAATTAAATGAAATAAATAAACTAAAATAAAACTAAATGATCATCAATTTAATCCAAAAAACATTATTGTTAATAATAATCTTATAAATATAACATTTAAATATTCAGATAAAAAAAATTAATACAAATAATCTTCTATAATATTCAACATTAAATCCAGAAACTAATTCTGATTCACCTTCAATCAAATCAAATGGAACTCGATTTAAATCAATTAATGCTCTAATTATAAAAATAATATATAAAGGATATATATAAAAAATATATATATATATTATATTGAAATTTTATAAATATAAATAAAGAATAATTCTCAATTAAAGTTATTAGTAAAAAAAAAACAAAAATAATAAAATTTCAAATGAAATTATTTGAGAAACTGAACGTAATGAACCTAAAATTGAATAATTACATAAAGACACTCAACCAATTATTATAATTGGATAAACCATTAATCTCAAAATTAATATTAAAAAAATAATTCTATAATCAATAAAAAGAAAAGAATATATTCAAGGATAAATAAATCATAATATTAATGATAAAAAAAATATAATTATTGGACTATATAAATATAAATTATTAAAATTTAAAAAAAAAATTCCTTTGATATCAATTTTAAAGCATCTCTAAAAGGTTGAAATAAACCTTTAATTATTAATTTATTTGGACCTTTTCGTAATTGAATATAACCTAATATTTTACGCTCAAATAAAGTTAAAAAAGCCACTCTAATCAAAATTATAAATATCATTAATAAAAAATTAAAAAAAATATTATATATTATAATTTTATTATAATTTATTTAAATTCTAAATTTAATGCACCAATTTGCTAATATAATCAAAATTATTAATTAAAGTTAATAATATAATTTAATTAAAAATTATAGTCCTTTCGTACAAATAATTTATTTATTTTTATAGACAGAAACCAATCTGACTCACGTCGATTTGAACTCAAATCATGTAAGATTTTAAAAGTCGAACAGACTTAATTATTAAACTTCTGCATTTAAAATTTATCTTAATTCAACATCGAGGTCGCAATCATCTTTATTAATATGATCTTTAAAAAGATATTACGCTGTTATCCCTAAGGTAATTTATTCTTTTAATTTATAATACAAGATCATTAATTATTCTTTAACTGAAGTTTATATTTAAAATAAAGTTTTATAAATTTACTAATCCTCCCAATTAAATATTTATATTTAAAAAATTTAAAATCTAATATATGTAAATATAAAATTCTATAGGGTCTTATCGTCCCATAAATATATCTTAGCATTTTTACTAAAAATTTAAATTAATTATATATATATGAGACAGTATATATCTCATTAATTCTTTCATTCTAGTTTTTAATTAAAAAACAATTGATTATGCTACCTTTGTACAGTCAATTATACTGCAGCCATTAAATAATTAAATCACTGGGCAGATAGACTTAAAATTAAAATCAATAAGCCATGTTTTTGATAAACAGGTGAATATATTTAATTTGCCTAATTCCTTATATATATATATATATATATATATATATATATATATATATATTCAAAATTTATTAAAAAATAAAAATTTTAAACATAAAATATTACTAATATAATCATTATACTTAATTTAAATAAATTATAAATTATTTTTTTTTAATAAATATATATTATTCAATTTTATATAAATTTCTTAAATTTTTAAAATAAAATTATTAAATTATTAAGTATTTATTAATAAAAATTATTACTAAATCAATATAATTATAATATAAATTTTTAAATAATAATAATAATAATAATTTAATTACATATTTAAATTTATAGATTATCCCATAAATTTTTTATATAAAAATAAAAAAAATTATAAAATAAATTTTTTATATTTTTTATATATAAATTAAATTCATTTAAAAAAAAACTAGATATAAATATAGTAGATTAACATTTAATTTCTAAATATACATTATAATTTTTTATTCAACAAAAACATAATTAAATATTTAACTCTTTTTCTTTCGAGAATAATAAAATTATTAAATTATATTAATTAACCCTGATACAAAAGGTACAAAATTTATTTTACTTATTTAATTCTTTAAAATTTCATTCACATTACTAAATCTATAAATCATTATATTATTTCATAAATTATTACTTTAACAATTATTTATTATACAACTTTACAAAAATATAATTTAATAAATTTTAAACTAAAATATTAAATTTATTATTTAAAAAAAAATTCAATTTAAATAATTTTCATTAAAAATGAAATATTATAAAAACTAATTTTTTATCTAAAAACATTTTCCAATATTTTTACTATGTTACGACTTATTCCACAAATGAAATTGACGGGCAATTTGTACACTTTTCAAAACTATTTTCAAATTAATTAATTTATTAATTTTACTTTTGAATCCTCTTTCAAATTAATATTAAAATATAATTATTAAAAAATTAAATTTATTATAACTCATCAATTCTTAAATATACTACGTTTTGATTTGAATTAAAATTTTTTATTAAATTTTTATTAAAATTAATTTTATATAATAATATACAACAATACATAAACATCTACTTAAGTTTATCTTATCGTGGATTATCAAATTAAACCACAAGTGGCAGATAGCGCGGAGACAATGTATCTATGTGCTGAATCAAAAGTAAAACTTTTTTATTTCTAATTTCTCCAAAATTAAACTTTTACTAATATATTTGTGATGGTAGATTTACTTATTGATATGTATTTAATTATCATTTACTCAGTAAGCAAATATGCTCCAAATTATATCGTGCTTGGTCTTATCTGAATGAGAAAAGTGTGACAAATATGTTGGTAAATGATTTCATTTACTACAATGAATCAAAAATAAAAAGAATTTGATTTATGAGTTGAGGGTCTCAGCTTGTGGGAAGTTTTTAATGTTTGCGTAATGTACGCCTAGTATAGGTGCTCACATAAACGTTGCACTTCATACTACCATTTATTGACTTACAATGTAACCATTCCTTAGACTATGAACTTACAAACTAGTATAGGGAGGCCCGATATTGTATTATGGATCGCTGACATTTTAGGAGGGGGAAGAAAGAGAATAAACGTATGAGATATATAATTACGTATATATGATTACACAATTGCAGGGAACATTTTCTTAATTTAACTGTGTTTGTATAACTGTGTTTGTCAATTCACATCAGAGACCAGGCCACACACCGCGGGCAGGATGGCGCCCAGATGTCTGCACATCCTTGGCGCGTGCCCTCAGTAGTCCTAAGTACCCACCAGGGGTCTTGGAATTTTCATAGTTAAGGTCCTTCAG
Organism: Bombus vancouverensis nearcticus; assembly: GCF_051014615.1. Lineage (NCBI taxonomy): Eukaryota > Metazoa > Arthropoda > Insecta > Hymenoptera > Apidae > Bombus > Bombus vancouverensis. The sequence continues at coordinate 983,268 of NW_027468917.1, read as the reverse complement.
GCCAAGCGAGTATCTCTTGTCTTAGATTTCCTTTTACGTTTATTGTTTACTACGGGTTAACAGGGAAAGTAGGTTTTCCTCGCGTCTGCTATGTTGCGTTAGCAACTTTCTCACGAGGGCGGCTAAAACCCTTCCTGGTCCACCAACCGTCTTATTATCCAATCGGAGAAAGATGTCTACTACCCTCACTTCCTTAACAAAAATTATCATCAACAAGTCCGATAGTCCCGTGTCCTTAGACACACCCATCCCTAGCTTTCCCCAGACACAGTATCGTCAGTAAAACTTCACTTATTCCGTATCCTTAGAATAGTCAACATATCTTTACCGGTCTCTATCCTCATAACAGTCGCGTACTTAACGTATCAGTGTAACTAGGTTTTACATAAGGTGATTGGAGTGAATTGTGATTTGTGTGTGTTAATTCAGTGTGTATTTCATTGTGATTGCTGAATTCATAATAAAGATTAATGAAAACAAAATTAATAGTTGTGTTACGACTCAGCTATTTTATTTTATCGTCTAACCCTCAAGTTTACGTGACATTTGCATTGTTCTTTTGTGATCTTTGCTTACAATCTTTGGTTCATTTACTAACTGAACATACGGTTTTCTTATTGCTATAATTTAATTTTCTACGGTGGTTAGCCACCAATATTTATCTTTATTGTCTTTGAGTGTCTCACTTAAATCTACGGTTGACAATTTATACATAAGTCTTATATTGCTATCCTTATGGTCTATGTCGCTATCGTACAGTATTTTTTATTATTACGTTTCTGCTGTAGTGATAGAATAATGCTAAGTTATTATTGTTTTGGATTAATTTCACGCTATCTAAACAGGTGAAGGATTCCGGGGGGAAATAACCTGTTTTTTGAACGTGTTTATGGTATAACGGGTTTGACTATAGATTGTGGGCGACGATGAAGTTTATGATTATTTTGTGTATCTTTGACCAGTGGTCTGACTAATTTAAGAATGAAGAATCGATATGGATTAATTTGGGCTCTTCGTATAGCTTGTGATTTGCTATATTTGCTAAATTTCAATTCTGGCAATCTATATATTCCTAAACATGCTGTGATGTATTTTCTTTCAATGATCCTTAATTTTTCCGTGGCGTTGACACTTACATTGAAACAGATTTAACGACCATACATTAGAATGGTTGGTCTAATTAGTGTTTTGTAGCAGTGAAGTTTTATTGATCTGTGCGAATCTTTCGAGTAAGGTAGTCTTATGAGGTATAAGAAGAATTTATCTGCTTTCTATAACTGTGTCTTTATGTTGTCGTTGTGATTTAACCCGAAGTTTAGATGGACTCCGAAGCATCTAACTTTGTTTGCATCGGAAAATTTTCCGTTGATATTTTCTGTTGTATGGAAGAATATTTTCGAATTTATTCTCACGTCGTACTTTGCTTTTGAAGTTTTTGAAATATATGGACTGAACGAGATTGTTTCACATTTATGGGTGTAGATTCTTAGCTTCCGTGTTGGAAAGCGTAATTTTCTACTTTCTTGACTAGGTCTTGCAGCTGGATTTTTATTTGTCACGGTTTATTGTTTCTGATGTAATTAACATATCATTTACGAATGCTATTGCTGATTTATTATTTTGATTGCCGTTCTTGTTCATGCCATACATTTATAATAGGACACTAAACATATTATATTGAACAGGATAGGCTGGTTTACCGTGTCTTACTGTAGATCTCGATGCGTTTGGTCCTTTTGCTTGATCCCTCTGAGAGGTAGAAGTATCTATCATTTTCTTTTTAATTTTTCCTTTATTAAACGTTCTTATTTGTTTCTACAAATACTTACATTTTTGTATCATTTGCTAATTACTATAGCATGGGGATTTCTGTGCTATTACCCATAATAAAAAAAAACAAAATAAAATAAGGAAGGTTTTTAACGTTTTAATTAGAATGTATGGGTGTGTGATTTGTTAATAATTGAGGATGAGTAAGGATAACTATTATCATTATTATTATCATTATCATTATCATTATCATCACGTTCATCATCATTATTATTATCATTATTATCATTATTATCATTATTATAATTATTATCATTATTATCATTATTATCATTATTATTATCATTATTATTATTATTATTACTATTATTATTATTATTATTATTTTCTGTGTCCCTTGGTTCTCCTGTTATTTCTCATTCTTCTATAACGTGTCTCAGGTCTTCTTTCTTTTTACATAGCTTGCATCTTTTTTCTCCCTCTTCTTTCCAGTATTCCCTTGATTTAGTCTCGTTTCCACATCTGAATCTTGCTAATATTTTTCTGTCCTTCCACTTCATCCTCCCTTCTAAGTATTTTGCTAACTCTTCTTTGGCGATTTTTCTATAATGTTTGTCATATTTTGATTCCCTTATCCTTTCCCCCCTCTCTTCTGCTTCTCTCTTTCTCCTTTCTTCTATAATTTGGTCTAGTGTCATCTTTTCTTGCTCTTCTCTTACTTCCATCTGTGTCCCTCCATTTCTCATCCTTTCTAGTCCCTTCTTTCTCTTTCTTGCTCTTTTCCGTTATTGGCCATTTCCCCAGTTTCTCTCTTTCCTTTATGCACTTCTTTACTAGTTCCTTTTTTGACTCTATGGCTTTCCCTTCATACCTTGCTGCTCTTCCTAATACTTTTTCTTTGATTTCTGTTAGCTTACATTCTTCTATCGATATATAATTCGGTGTTGTCATATCTAAACCTAAGCTCCATTTCACACATCTTCTTTGTATTCTATCCAGCCTTTCTTCCATGTTTCAGCCTCATACCTATGCTCCAAACAGCGCCACGTTCTCTACCAGCGTTCCAAACATCTTCATTCTCCTCTTGTTGTCCTGTTTGGAAATTTTTTCTTCCACGCTCCATGTTTTCTTCATTGCTATTCTTGCTCTTTTTTTCCTGTCTTCTATGTGTTTCTCATCACTACCGTTTTTTCAGTAGTATGTACCCTAGGTATCTTATCTCGTCCACTTCTTCTAATTCTCGTTCTCCCCATTTCCATTTTCTTTATCTCCTCTTGTTCTTTCGTTTTTTTCGAAAACTACACTCTTGGCCTTTTTCGTGCTCAGTTCCAATTCGGTTTCCTTTAAAAATATTTCGAATCTCTTTAGCATTTCCTTTAGCTTCTCCTCTCTATCAGCCATCAGCACAATATCGTCTGCATATGTCAATGACCATACCTTTCTTTCTCCTGCCACTATGCCCCCCCCCCGACTTGTCCTTTCCTTAATTCTTCTTCCAGCCCCGCCACGTAGATGTTAAATAGGGCTCAACGGGCATCCTTGTCTGACTCCCCTCACTGTCCAAAATTCTTTTGTGTTGTTATTCTTGATTCTTACCACATTCTTTGTTTCTGCGTATATCTCTTTATTCCTTCTGGTTAAGTTTTCGTTAATCCCCATTTTTCTCATTTTCTCCTCCAATTTCTTTCTGTTTAGCCTGTCGAACGCCGCTTTTAAGTCCGCAAAGCAGGCATGTAGTTTTTCTTTTTCTCTACTCAACTGTTTGTCTATGATATGGTTTATCACAAATACCGCGTCTTTCTTTTCTGAATCCGAATTGGCTCTCTTTCAGTTTGTTTTCAATCTCTGCCTTCAGTCGTTCGTGCAGTATCCCTGCACAGATCTTGTATGCTGTATCCATTAATGTTACTTTTCTGTAACCCTTCCCTGCTCTCTTGTCCCTCTTTTTATATATCGGACATGTTTGCTCCTTTTTTCCAATCTTCTGGTATCCTCACCACATTCCATATTTTCCTTAACAGAGCCCATAACGCTTCACCCACTTCCTTCGGTGCATACTTCCATACTTCATTTTCTAACCCGCCTTCCCCCACTGCTTTCTTCTCCTTCAAGTTTCTTAGTTTGTATATCACCTCTTCCATCTCTATATATTATCTTCTCTCTCCTCCATTATTTTCTCTTCTGCTCGATGCTCCTCTTTTTTCCTGCCCTCTTTGTGCTCTGTTCCTTCTAAAATTTCCATAAAATGATTTTTCCACTCTTCCTCGCTTATTTCATATAATCTTCATCTATATTCTCTCTTCTTCTTCTGTATTTATTTATGTATTTCCACGCTTCTTGTTCTGTTTTCATCTTCTTGATTTTCACCATTTCTTCTTCTTCGTATCTTTCCTTTCTTTGTTTGCACCTCTATTTGAATGCCTTTTTTCCTCCATAAGAGCTTCTCTACTGTATTTTCCTTTCATAAACTTTGTCACCTTCCTTCTCATCTCTCTTTTACTCTCTTTTCCTCTCTTTCTATTCCTTATCTTTACTTTCTTCTTTTGCATTGCTTCGTTTATCTTCTTGTTGATTTCTGTCCACATTTCCGCTACTGTTCTTCCGTTGCAGGTCCAGTCTTTACATTCGTCCAAGTATTTTTCCACACTTTTGTTTGTCCATTCCCTCTTCTCCTTCTCTTCTTCTTCCTTTTCCTCATTTTTTTGTAATTCCGCCCCCCCCCTATTTCTATTTCTAACGGCATGTGGCCTGACTCTGTTCTTTTTCCTATTTTCATGTAAATTATTTCTTCTGTCGCCTCCTGATTGCCAATCACATAGTCTATTACTGAGTTTCCTCTCTCGCCAATATAGGTCCGCTCCTCTCCTTCTTTATCGCTGCCATTGATTATCTTTAGCAGTGTTCTTCCTTCCACGTTTATTGTCTTGTCTTTTGATCGTCTGTTTTTTCCTTTCCCTACGTCCTCGTTTATCGACCCTCCCTCTTCTCCCGTTCTTGCGTTCCAGTCTCCGCCGATGATCACCACTTCCTCTTCTCTTCCGTCTACTCTTTCCTCTATTTTTTTCCATGTCCCTTATGTATCTCGATTATAAACCATCATTATCCTATACGTCTTGTAATTGTATATTATTTTTCTTCCAACTATATTATCACTAATTCCTTTATATCCTATTTCTCTTAGGTTTTTATTTATACCCGTTGTTATTCTTCCCTTTGCTCTTCCTTTTTTCCTTACTGTCATTGCTGCCCTGCATTTCCAGTCGAATTCTTTGGGTAGTCTATATTTTAACTTTTCTCTTTTGTCCTTACTTATTAGCTCTGCTACATTTCAGAAGCACGTTTTCATCCCCATTGTAGTCCCCCCTCCTGTTCCTCTTTTTTCATTTTCCTTCCCCTCTCTTTCTTTCTTCCTCCAGCCTCTCTCCGTTTTCGTTCCACCTGTACCATTTGTTCTCTATTGTTAGTTTCTTGTATCCTGTCCTTACATATTCGCCTTGTTCCATTCTTTCTCTGGCTACCCTTCTTATGTGTTGCTTCCCATCCCTTTCTTTTTTTTGTCAGATCATCGTCCATGTATACACCCTTTTCCCATTTGCTTTTCTCCTTCATTATCCTTATTTTTTCCTCCATTGATTTCATCGTTGCCACTATTATTGTGTTCTTGCCCCCCCCCACCCCACCTTTATCATATGTGCTTTTTCTACTTCTGCCCCTATCCTCATTTTTTCGTTTATGAACTCCTTTACTGTCTCTTCATTGCTTCCTTCGTTCCAGTCCACTCCCTTGATTACTATGTTTCTTCTTCTTTCCTCTCTCTCTGCCCTGTCCTGATCCTCTCCAATTCTTCTGATTCTACCCAATAATTCTTTCTTTTCCCATTCCCACTCTCCTTTCTCTCTGTCTGTCTCTCTTTCCCTTCTTTCCCTTCTTTCCCTTTCATTTCTCTCTTCAGCTCCTCCACTTGCTTTTCCAATATATATATATTTTATTTCCTCGATCATTGCCTCGAATCCTCTTTCCATTTTCTCTATTTCTTCCACCACTGCCTCCATTACTTTCTCTCTGGCTGGTGTCTCTTTTTCTGTCGAACTGTATTTGTCCAGTGTATTTTTGAAGACTGCGTTACCAGTACTCCTTGGTCTTCCCCTGTTTGTCGCCATCTGCCGTCTCCCTACCTTACTTTGTTTTGCCGCGCTTCTAGCCTCCTAACCTCTTCTTTTCTAGTTTTTCTTATTTGTAGCTTTCTCTCGTTCTTGTCTCCTTTTTCGCTTTTCTTTTGCCTTCTCCTTGTATGCTCACTCTTTATTTTCCCTTCTTCATGCCTCTTTATGCTTCCTGTTCCTTTTTCCCTTCGCACTTCACTTTTTCCACAGAGATCTCCGTCCGTGTGTTACCCTCGGCCCGAACCGAACCGAAAGCCCAAGTAAGGATTACTATTTTTGGCAAGCGAGTTTATGTAATTGTCCATTTTCTCGTGATATGCTTTAGAGAATTTTGTGTGCACTTAGTATCGATGTTAGTATAGTTGATATATACATATACATATATATATATATATATATATTTATATATATATATTATATATATGTATTTATATTATATATATATATATATATATATATATATATGTATATGTGTATATTAGTTAGTTAGAGGAGGTAGAACAAGAATTTTCGCGTTGATGGATTGGATAAGAATGTGAATATTCGTTGTTTGATATATATTTATTCCTACGTTTGCCTTCTTCTTTTTTAATTTCGCTATAGTAGTTTGTCATTAGAACCAAAGCTCAGTTCATTTACTACGATGGTTTCTATTGCCACAATTTTCTTGCCCGTCGAGTTTAATAATCGAGGATGATTCCAACGATCCTCTCTGTGTGGGGTTCGTGTGGTTTCGCAAGCCTTGCCCAAAGACGGGCAATGTTTTGCCAACAATGGGAGGAGGAATGCGAAGATCAGTGGGTGTTTGAGTAGCTGAAAACACCGTTCGCACAAGCCGACACAGCGGACAACCCCTTTGTTTAAAGTTTAAACAATGATTCTATCCTCAAAACCGTTCACGAAAATAAAACGAGATCGATGGTAGGAAGTTCTAATTCGATTCTCGAGGGCAACGAAATTATCAGAGAAGAAGGAAATTTTCAAAATTAATTTTCTTACCTTGAGGAGTAGGTGCTGTCTGGCGCCATTACCTCAGCTGCTCCGGTGGTCGTCAATGTTTTTGTTGGGTTTATTACTTGAACTCGAATAATAATATATTTAAATATAATAATTAAAAACTTAATCTATATATATACATATAAATTTTTATAATTTTTAAATTAATAAAATTAATTTAAAATTAATAATAACTTATTATAAAAAAATTTTATTAAAAATTAAATATTTTTTTAAATACAAATTAAAATACTATCAAAACAATAAATCCTTTTATTAAATAAATTAATATTAAATATATTAAAATTAACACTAATAATTCAACCCAACATATTATTATTAATTTATCATATCGAATACGAGGTAATACACCACGAATTATAATTAATAAAATTAAATGAAATAAATAAACTAAAATAAAACTAAATGATCATCAGTTTAATCCAAAAAACATTATTGTTAATAATAATCTTATAAATATAACATTTAAATATTCAGATAAAAAAAATTAATACAAATAATCTTCTATAATATTCAACATTAAATCCAGAAACTAATTCTGATTCACCTTCAATCAAATCAAATGGAACTCGATTTAAATCAATTAATGCTCTAATTATAAAAATAATATATAAAGGATATATATAAAAAATATATATATATTATATTGAAATTTTATAAATATAAATAAAGAATAATTCTCAATTAAAGTTATTAGTAAAAAAAAAAACAAAAATAATAAAATTTCAAATGAAATTATTTGAGAAACTGAACGTAATGAACCTAAAATTGAATAATTACATAAAGACACTCAACCAATTATTATAATTGGATAAACCATTAATCTCAAAATTAATATTAAAAAAATAATTCTATAATCAATAAAAAGAAAAGAATATATTCAAGGATAAATAAATCATAATATTAATGATAAAAAAAATATAATTATTGGACTATATAAATATAAATTATTAAAATTTAAAAAAAAAATTCCTTTGATATCAATTTTAAAGCATCTCTAAAAGGTTGAAATAAACCTTTAATTATTAATTTATTTGGACCTTTTCGTAATTGAATATAACCTAATATTTTACGCTCAAATAAAGTTAAAAAAGCCACTCTAATCAAAATTATAAATATCATTAATAAAAAATTAAAAAAAATATTATATATTATAATTTTATTATAATTTATTTAAATTCTAAATTTAATGCACCAATTTGCTAATATAATCAAAATTATTAATTAAAGTTAATAATATAATTTAATTAAAAATTATAGTCCTTTCGTACAAATAATTTATTTATTTTTATAGATAGAAACCAATCTGACTCACGTCGATTTGAACTCAAATCATGTAAGATTTTAAAAGTCGAACAGACTTAATTATTAAACTTCTGCATTTAAAATTTATCTTAATTCAACATCGAGGTCGCAATCATCTTTATTAATATGATCTTTAAAAAGATATTACGCTGTTATCCCTAAGGTAATTTATTCTTTTAATTTATAATACAAGATCATTAATTATTCTTTAATTGAAGTTTATATTTAAAATAAAGTTTTATAAATTTACTAATCCTCCCAATTAAATATTTATATTTAAAAAATTTAAAATCTAATATATGTAAATATAAAATTCTATAGGGTCTTATCGTCCCATAAATATATCTTAGCATTTTTACTAAAAATTTAAATTAATTATATATATATGAGACAGTATATATCTCATTAATTCTTTCATTCTAGTTTTTAATTAAAAAACAATTGATTATGCTACCTTTGTACAGTCAATTATACTGCAGCCATTAAATAATTAAATCACTGGGCAGATAGACTTAAAATTAAAATCAATAAGCCATGTTTTTGATAAACAGGTGAATATATTTAATTTGCCTAATTCCTTATATATATATATATATATATATATATATATATATATATATATATATATATATATATATATTTCAAAATTTATTAAAAAATAAAAATTTTAAACATAAAATATTACTAATATAATCATTATACTTAATTTAAATAAATTATAAATTATTTTTTTTAATAAATATATATTATTCAATTTTATATAAATTTCTTAAATTTTTAAAATAAAATTATTAAATTATTAAGTATTTATTAATAAAAATTATTACTAAATCAATATAATTATAATATAAATTTTTAAATAATAATAATAATAATAATTTAATTACATATTTAAATTTATAGATTATCCCATAAATTTTTTATATAAAAATAAAAAAAATTATAAAATAAATTTTTTATATTTTTTATATATAAATTAAATTCATTTAAAAAAAAACTAGATATAAATATAGTCGATTAACATTTAATTTCTAAATATATATTATAATTTTTTATTCAACAAAAACATAATTAAATATTTAACTCTTTTTCTTTCGAGAATAATAAAATTATTAAATTATATTAATTAACCCTGATACAAAAGGTACAAAATTTATTTTACTTATTTAATTCTTTAAAATTTCATTCACATTACTAAATCTATAAATCATTATATTATTTCATAAATTATTACTTTAACAATTATTTATTATACAACTTTACAAAAATATAATTTAATAAATTTTAAACTAAAATATTAAATTTATTATTTAAAAAAAAATTCAATTTAAATAATTTTCATTAAAAATGAAATATTATAAAAACTAATTTTTTATCTAAAAACATTTTCCAATATTTTTACTATGTTACGACTTATTCCACAAATGAAATTGACGGGCAATTTGTACACTTTTCAAAACTATTTTCAAATTAATTAATTTATTAATTTTACTTTTGAATCCTCTTTCAAATTAATATTAAAATATAATTATTAAAAAATTAAATTTATTATAACTCATCAATTCTTAAATATACTACGTTTTGATTTGAATTAAAATTTTTTATTAAATTTTTATTAAAATTAATTTTATATAATAATATACAACAATACATAAACATCTACTTAAGTTTATCTTATCGTGGATTATCAAATTAAACTACAAGTTTCTCTAATAAGAATGAAAAGCCGCCATATAATTCAATTTTAATGATTCAACATTTAATAATAAATCCAATATTATTATTTTATATAATAGGGTATCTAATCCTAGTTTATTATTTTATCTTATTATATTTATAAATATAAAATTTAATTTAATTATAAATTAAATTTCACCTAAAATATATAATTTTTATTAAATAATATTATTTTAAATATTTATATATATATATAAATTAATAAAATTAATTTACAAATTTAGTTTAACCGCTATTGCTGGCACTAAATTAATCATTATTTATATTTTTTTCTAAATTTAACTTTCATTAATTATTTAAATTCAATTATTAAAATAAAATAAATTTTTAATTTTAAATCATTATTTATTAATACAAAAATATAATTAATTAAAAAATCATTATAAAATTTATTTTATATTATTAATATTATTAATTCTTTTAAAATCAAAATTTAATGTGCAAATTACATTAAATATAATTTTTTTATTAAATTATCTTTATTTTTAAAATATAAAATATTTACATATTTATTTATAATAGGCGCATACACACACATAATATATATATATATAAATACATTTATTAAAATATTATTAATTTATATTAAATTATTTTTTTATTAAAATTTTAATTAATAATTAATTCTTTATAATATTTTATACACACATATACACTCATATATATGTAAATAATATATATATATATATATTTATATTCATATTTATATATTTTTTATCCTATTTTTATCTATTTTTATTCTAATTTAAAACTTATTAACAATATTATTATATATATTTTATTTATAAAAAATTTAATTTTAATTAAAATTTTATTCTCTCCGTTTATTACGACCCAAGGCTTACTGTAGGCCGCGTTCCTAACCGTCGCAAACAGATCGTCTTACATGACCGTCGAGATGTACACAAAGTAGCGATAAACGCATAGTTGTCGTCAAGCAGCGAGTTCCAGAAACATCTATTCGCCTTCGGTGCGTTGTTTTATCCGCATAAAGAAAGAAGCTGGTATACGTGATCATAGGCGCGAACGGTGGCGTGATCCGAGCGTAGTGGGGGTCGTATCTCAGAGAAGACAAAGGACAAAATGGAAGGGCAGTCAGTGGCAAATGAGACTTCAAACGGGATGCATCGAAAGGTTCAGACGAATAAAATCAAAGTCGCTTAGTCTAACGAATACATCGAGAAATATCATAAAATCGGGTCAAATTACTGTAACAAACTAATTGTATCATCGTTAAATCATTTGTGACGTATTCATTATAACTTTAAATATCGTTAAATATACACGTTTATATTAACCGTGTTAATTCAAAGTTAAAATCATTTGAACTATCTCTGTTATTCTAAACGAAACAGGGGAACGACTAATTCGCGGGGTCGATTATCATAATCGTAGCAAAAATTTACGTCTCCCGCTCACACGTTTCCCTCGCGATCGCGTCTCTACGCGAACGGTCGTTCTCGATTTGGTCCTTCGAGCCGGATCACGAGTATTGGACGATCAAGTGAACAGAGATACAGCAGTAAATCATACAGTGCCACATGATCACATCATCATCATCAGCATCGCAGCAACCGTTAGCGGCGAACCTCGCGCCGACAACTAGAGGGTCAACTTCCGCAAGGAAATGTCTTGCACGTCAAATCAGACACACACGGTGACGAGCAACGTTTCAATTCGCGACAACAAGGTATGTTCGTTCATTGTATTTTCTTTACAATCCGCTATAACATTTTTTTCATCTTTATTTTTACACTGCGATTTAAGACAAGAAAAATGATTGAAAGTTTCTTTTGTTCTTGTTTCAAATCATTTTTCCTTCTTAAAAAGGATTTTAAGAAAGATGGAAAATATATTTTTCTCAAAGTATGATAGCGTTTGTGATAGATCATGTATGATCTTGTCCTTTCTTTGCAATGCTATATCTAGTGTCCTTAAATGTTCCATATCTTTTCATTTACTTATACTCTCATCTTATTCTTCTGGTCTGAAAGTATAACTGTTACAGCTTTTAATGGTGTTTTGTTTTTATCTCTTGAATATGAGGTGGAATGGTGTAATAGGTACTGAAGTACACTAGGTGATATTTAACCAATAATGTTTATTAAACAGATAACAACAACTGACAATTTGCAAATAACATCGGCTGATTCTTAACGATTATTATACTTACTTGATTAGGAAAACAAATAATTGAATATCCATATACAAATTTAAATATATTATTTACATCATTATATTTTATATATTTAATTTTATCATTTTTTATAAATAATATTTGAGATGTATTATTAAAAAAAAATAATTAGTTAATGAACTTGAATAAGTATATGACATGAAATCATATTATAGAAATAAAATTTTCCATTAACTTTAAATAAACAATTATCTAATTATAAATTAAAATTTAATTATATAATTAAATTATTATAATTATTAAACATAAATAATTTATTTAATTTAAATCAAAATTAATTATATTTACATTTTTTTAAATTTTAAATTTATCTAATAAATTTATAATTTATTTAATAAAACCTATAAATAAATTAAATATAAAAAATAAAAAATTTAATTTATATATATATATATCTATAAATATATATATGTATATAAATATTTTAAAATTTAAATACACATAAATTTATATATATATATTTAATATATTTAAATACACACACAAATTTACTTATTTATATTTATATATATATATATAAACACAAACTTACTAATAATATTAATATATTTATATAAATACATACAAATTTATTAATATACACACATATTTAAATATATATATAAAATACACACACACACACATATTTAAATATAATTTTTAAAATAAAATTAATTTTTAAATTAATAATATTAATTAGAAATCAATAAATAAATATTAAATAATTTATTTATATATATGTAAATTTATTAAAAATTAATTTTTTAATTAATTAAATTTATATAAACAAACTTATATATTTAAATATAATAATTAAAAACTTAATCTATATATATATACATATAAATTTTTATAATTTTTAAATTAATAATAATTTATTATAAAAAAATTTTATTAAAAATTAAATATTTTTTTAAATACAAATTAAAATACTATCAAAACAATAAATCCTTTTATTAAATAAATTAATATTAAATATATTAAAATTAACACTAATAATTCAACCCAACATATTATTATTAATTTATCATATCGAATACGAGGTAATACACCACGAATTATAATTAATAAAATTAAATGAAATAAATAAACTAAAATAAAACTAAATGATCATCAGTTTAATCCAAAAAACATTATTGTTAATAATAATCTTATAAATATAACATTTAAATATTCAGATAAAAAAAATTAATACAAATAATCTTCTATAATATTCAACATTAAATCCAGAAACTAATTCTGATTCACCTTCAATCAAATCAAATGGAACTCGATTTAAATCAATTAATGCTCTAATTATAAAAATAATATATAAAGGATATATATAAAAAATATATATATATATTATATTGAAATTTTATAAATATAAATAAAGAATAATTCTCAATTAAAGTTATTAGTAAAAAAAAAACAAAAATAATAAAATTTCAAATGAAATTATTTGAGAAACTGAACGTAATGAACCTAAAATTGAATAATTACATAAAGACACTCAACCAATTATTATAATTGGATAAACCATTAATCTCAAAATTAATATTAAAAAAATAATTCTATAATCAATAAAAAGAAAAGAATATATTCAAGGATAAATAAATCATAATATTAATGATAAAAAAAATATAATTATTGGACTATATAAATATAAATTATTAAAATTTAAAAAAAAAATTCCTTTGATATCAATTTTAAAGCATCTCTAAAAGGTTGAAATAAACCTTTAATTATTAATTTATTTGGACCTTTTCGTAATTGAATATAACCTAATATTTTACGCTCAAATAAAGTTAAAAAAGCCACTCTAATCAAAATTATAAATATCATTAATAAAAAATTAAAAAAAATATTATATATTATAATTTTATTATAATTTATTTAAATTCTAAATTTAATGCACCAATTTGCTAATATAATCAAAATTATTAATTAAAGTTAATAATATAATTTAATTAAAAATTATAGTCCTTTCGTACAAATAATTTATTTATTTTTATAGATAGAAACCAATCTGACTCACGTCGATTTGAACTCAAATCATGTAAGATTTTAAAAGTCGAACAGACTTAATTATTAAACTTCTGCATTTAAAATTTATCTTAATTCAACATCGAGGTCGCAATCATCTTTATTAATATGATCTTTAAAAAGATATTACGCTGTTATCCCTAAGGTAATTTATTCTTTTAATTTATAATACAAGATCATTAATTATTCTTTAACTGAAGTTTATATTTAAAATAAAGTTTTATAAATTTACTAATCCTCCCAATTAAATATTTATATTTAAAAAATTTAAAATCTAATATATGTAAATATGAAATTCTATAGGGTCTTATCGTCCCATAAATATATCTTAGCATTTTTACTAAAAATTTAAATTAATTATATATATATGAGACAGTATATATCTCATTAATTCTTTCATTCTAGTTTTTAATTAAAAAACAATTGATTATGCTACCTTTGTACAGTCAATTATACTGCAGCCATTAAATAATTAAATCACTGGGCAGATAGACTTAAAATTAAAATCAATAAGCCATGTTTTTTATAAACAGGTGAATATATTTAATTTGCCTAATTCCTATATATATATATATATATATATATATATATATATATATATATATATTTCAAAATTTATTAAAAAATAAAAATTTTAAACATAAAATATTACTAATATAATCATTATACTTAATTTAAATAAATTATAAATTATTTTTTTTTAATAAATATATATTATTCAATTTTATATAAATTTCTTAAATTTTTAAAATAAAATTATTAAATTATTAAGTATTTATTAATAAAAATTATTACTAAATCAATATAATTATAATATAAATTTTTAAATAATAATAATAATAATAATTTAATTACATATTTAAATTTATAGATTATCCCATAAATTTTTTATATAAAAATAAAAAAAATTATAAAATAAATTTTTTATATTTTTTATATATAAATTAAATTCATTTAAAAAAAAACTAGATATAAATATAGTCGATTAACATTTAATTTCTAAATATATATTATAATTTTTTATTCAACAAAAACATAATTAAATATTTAACTCTTTTTCTTTCGAGAATAATAAAATTATTAAATTATATTAATTAACCCTGATACAAAAGGTACAAAATTTATTTTACTTATTTAATTCTTTAAAATTTCATTCACATTACTAAATCTATAAATCATTATATTATTTCATAAATTATTACTTTAACAATTATTTATTATACAACTTTACAAAAATATAATTTAATAAATTTTAAACTAAAATATTAAATTTATTATTTAAAAAAAAATTCAATTTAAATAATTTTCATTAAAAATGAAATATTATAAAAACTAATTTTTTATCTAAAAACATTTTCCAATATTTTTACTATGTTACGACTTATTCCACAAATGAAATTGACGGGCAATTTGTACACTTTTCAAAACTATTTTCAAATTAATTAATTTATTAATTTTACTTTTGAATCCTCTTTCAAATTAATATTAAAATATAATTATTAAAAAATTAAATTTATTATAACTCATCAATTCTTAAATATACTACGTTTTGATTTGAATTAAAATTTTTTATTAAATTTTTATTAAAATTAATTTTATATAATAATATACAACAATACATAAACATCTACTTAAGTTTATCTTATCGTGGATTATCAAATTAAACCACAAGTGGCAGATAGCGCGGTGACAATGTATCTATGTGCTGAATCAAAAGTAAAACTTTTTTATTTCTAATTTCTCCAAAATTAAACTTTTACTAATATATTTGTGATGGTAGATTTACTTATTGATATGTATTTAATTATCATTTACTCAGTAAGCAAATATGCTCCAAATTATATCGTGCTTGGTCTTATCTGAATGAGAAAAGTGTGACAAATATGTTGGTAAATGATTTCATTTACTACAATGAATCAAAAATAAAAAGAATTTGATTTATGAGTTGAGGGTCTCAGCTTGTGGGAAGTTTTTAATGTTTGCGTAATGTACGCCTAGTATAGGTGCTCACATAAACGTTGCACTTCATACTACCATTTATTGACTTACAATGTAACCATTCCTTAGACTATGAACTTACAAACTAGTATAGGGAGGCCCGATATTGTATTATGGATCGCTGACATTTTAGGAGGGGGAAGAAAGAGAATAAACGTATGAGATATATAATTACGTATATATGATTACACAATTGCAGGGAACATTTTCTTAATTTAACTGTGTTTGTATAACTGTGTTTGTCAATTCACATCAGAGACCAGGCCACACACCGCGGGCAGGATGGCGCCCAGATGTCTGCACATCCTTGGCGCGTGCCCTCAGTAGTCCTAAGTACCCACCAGGGGTCTTGGAATTTTCATAGTTAAGGTCCTTCAGGCCAAGCGAGTATCTCTTGTCTTAGATTTCCTTTTACGTTTATTGTTTACTACGGGTTAACAGGGAAAGTAGGTTTTCCTCGCGTCTGCTATGTTGCGTTAGCAACTTTCTCACGAGGGCGGCTAAAACCCTTCCTGGTCCACCAACCGTCTTATTATCCAATCGGAGAAAGATGTCTACTACCCTCACTTCCTTAACAAAAATTATCATCAACAAGTCCGATAGTCCCGTGTCCTTAGACACACCCATCCCTAGCTTTCCCCAGACACAGTATCGTCAGTAAAACTTCACTTATTCCGTATCCTTAGAATAGTCAACATATCTTTACCGGTCTCTATCCTCATAACAGTCGCGTACTTAACGTATCAGTGTAACTAGGTTTTACATAAGGAGTGAATTGTGATTTGTGTGTGTTAATTCAGTGTGTATTTCATTGTGATTGCTGAATTCATAATAAAGATTAATGAAAACAAAATTAATAGTTGTGTTACGACTCAGCTATTTTATTTTATCGTCTAACCCTCAAGTTTACGTGACATTTGCATTGTTCTTTTGTGATCTTTGCTTACAATCTTTGGTTCATTTACTAACTGAACATACGGTTTTCTTATTGCTATAATTTAATTTTCTACGGTGGTTAGCCACCAATATTTATCTTTATTGTCTTTGAGTGTCTCACTTAAATCTACGGTTGACAATTTATACATAAGTCTTATATTGCTATCCTTATGGTCTATGTCGCTATCGTACAGTATTTTTTATTATTACGTTTCTGCTGTAGTGATAGAATAATGCTAAGTTATTATTGTTTTGGATTAATTTCACGCTATCTAAACAGGTGAAGGATTCCGGGGGGAAATAACCTGTTTTTTGAACGTGTTTATGGTATAACGGGTTTGACTATAGATTGTGGGCGACGATGAAGTTTATGATTATTTTGTGTATCTTTGACCAGTGGTCTGACTAATTTAAGAATGAAGAATCGATATGGATTAATTTGGGCTCTTCGTATAGCTTGTGATTTGCTATATTTGCTAAATTTCAATTCTGGCAATCTATATATTCCTAAACATGCTGTGATGTATTTTCTTTCAATGATCCTTAATTTTTCCGTGGCGTTGACACTTACATTGAAACAGATTTAACGACCATACATTAGAATGGTTGGTCTAATTAGTGTTTTGTAGCAGTGAAGTTTTATTGATCTGTGCGAATTTTTCGAGTAAGGTAGTCTTATGAGGTATAAGAAGAATTTATCTGCTTTCTATAACTGTGTCTTTATGTTGTCGTTGTGATTTAACCCGAAGTTTAGATGGACTCCGAAGCATCTAACTTTGTTTGCATCGGAAAATTTTCCGTTGATATTTTCTGTTGTATGGAAGAATATTTTCGAATTTATTCTCACGTCGTACTTTGCTTTTGAAGTTTTTGAAATATATGGACTGAACGAGATTGTTTCACATTTATGGGTGTAGATTCTTAGCTTCCGTGTTGGAAAGCGTAATTTTCTACTTTCTTGACTAGGTCTTGCAGCTGGATTTTTATTTGTCACGGTTTATTGTTTCTGATGTAATTAACATATCATTTACGAATGCTATTGCTGATTTATTATTTTGATTGCCGTTCTTGTTCATGCCATACATTTATAATAGGACACTAAACATATTATATTGAACAGGATAGGCTGGTTTACCGTGTCTTACTGTAGATCTCGATGCGTTTGGTCCTTTTGCTTGATCCCTCTGAGAGGTAGAAGTATCTATCATTTTCTTTTTAATTTTTCCTTTATTAAACGTTCTTATTTGTTTCTACAAATACTTACATTTTTGTATCATTTGCTAATTACTATAGCATGGGGATTTCTGTGCTATTACCCATAATAAAAAAAAACAAAATAAAATAAGGAAGGTTTTTAACGTTTTAATTAGAATGTATGGGTGTGTGATTTGTTAATAATTGAGGATGAGTAAGGATAACTATTATCATTATTATTATCATTATCATTATCATTATCATCACGTTCATCATCATCATTATTATCATTATTATCATTATTATCATTATTATCATTATTATCATTATTATCATTATTATTATCATTATTATTATCATTATTATTATTATTATTATTATTATTATTATTATTATTATTATTATTTTCTGTGTCCCTTGGTTCTCCTATTATTTCTCATTCTTCTATTACGTGTCTCAGGTCTTCTTTCTTTTTACATAGCTTGCATCTTTTTTCTCCCTCTTCTTTCCAGTATTCCCTTGATTTAGTCTCGTTTGCACATCTGAATCTTGCTAATATTTTTCTGTCCTTCCACTTCATCCTCCCTTCTAAGTATTTTGCTAACTCTTCTTTGGCGATTTTTCTATAATGTTTGTCATATTTTGATTCCCTTATCCTTTCCCCCCTCTCTTCTGCTTCTCTCTTTCTCCTTTCTTCTATAATTTGGTCTAGTGTCATCTTTTCTTGCTCTTCTCTTACTTCCATCTGTGTCCCTCCATTTCTCATCCTTTCTAGTCCCTTCTTTCTCTTTCTTGCTCTTTTCCGTTATTGGCCATTTCCCCAGTTTCTCTCTCTTTCCTTTATGCACTTCTTTACTAGTTCCTTTTTTGACTCTATGGCTTTCCCTTCATACCTTGCTGCTCTTCCTAATACTTTTTCTTTGATTTCTGTTAGCTTACATTCTTCTATCGATATATAATTCGGTGTTGTCATATCTAAACCTAAGCTCCATTTCACACATCTTCTTTGTATTCTATCCAGCCTTTCTTCCATGTTCCAGCCTCATACCTATGCTCCAAACAGCGCCACGTTCTCTACCAGCGTTCCAAACATCTTCATTCTCCTCTTGTTGTCCTGTTTGGAAATTTTTTCTTCCACGCTCCATGTTTTCTTCATTGCTATTCTTGCTCTCTTTTTCCTGTCTTCTATGTGTTTCTCATCACTACCGTTTTTTCAGTAGTATGTACCCTAGGTATCTTATCTCGTCCACTTCTTCTAATTCTCGTTCTCCCCATTTCCATTTTCTTTATCTCCTCTTGTTCTTTCGTTTTTTTCGAAAACTACACTCTTGGCCTTTTTCGTGCTCAGTTCCAATTCGGTTTCCTTTAAAAATATTTCGAATCTCTTTAGCATTTCCTTTAGCTTCTCCTCTCTATCAGCCATCAGCACAATATCGTCTGCATATGTCAATGACCATACCTTTCTTTCTCCTGCCACTATGCCCCCCCCCGACTTGTCCTTTCCTTAATTCTTCTTCCAGCCCCGCCACGTAGATGTTAAATAGGGCTCAACGGGCATCCTTGTCTGACTCCCCTCACTGTCCAAAATTCTTTTGTGTTGTTATTCTTGATTCTTACCACATTCTTTGTTTCTGCGTATATCTCTTTATTCCTTCTGGTTAAGTTTTCGTTAATCCCCATTTTTCTCATTTTCTCCTCCAATTTCTTTCTGTTTAGCCTGTCGAACGCCGCTTTTAAGTCCGCAAAGCAGGCATGTAGTTTTTCTTTTTCTCTACTCAACTGTTTGTCTATGATATGGTTTATCACAAATACCGCGTCTTTCTTTTCTGAATCCGAATTGGCTCTCTTTCAGTTTGTTTTCAATCTCTGCCTTCAGTCGTTCGTGCAGTATCCCTGCACAGATCTTGTATGCTGTATCCATTAATGTTACTTTTCTGTAACCCTTCCCTGCTCTCTTGTCCCTCTTTTTATATATCGGACATATTTGCTCCTTTTTTCCAATCTTCTGGTATCCTCACCCCATTCCATATTTTCCTTAACAGAGCCCATAACGCTTCACCCACTTCCTTCGGTGCATACTTCCATACTTCATTTTCTAACCCGCCTTCCCCTATTGCTTTCTTCTCCTTCAAGTTTCTTAGTTTGTATATCACCTCTTCCATCTCTATATATTATCTTCTCTCTCCTCCATTATTTTCTCTTCTGCTCGATGCTCCTCTTTTTTCCTGCCCTCTTTGTGCTCTGTTCCTTCTAAAATTTCCATAAAATGATTTTTCCACTCTTCCTCGCTTATTTCATATAATCTTCATCTATATTCTCTCTTCTTCTTCTGTATTTATTTATGTATTTCCACGCTTCTTGTTCTGTTTTCATCTTCTTGATTTTCACCATTTCTTCTTCTTCGTATCTTTCCTTTCTTTGTTTGCACCTCTATTTGAATGCCTTTTTTCCTCCATAAGAGCTTCTCTACTGTATTTTCCTTTCATAAACTTTGTCACCTTCCTTCTCATCTCTCTTTTACTCTCTTTTCCTTTCTTTCTATTCCTTATCTTTACTTTCTTCTTTTGCATTGCTTCGTTTATCTTC
This sequence comes from Bombus vancouverensis nearcticus, assembly GCF_051014615.1. Classification (NCBI taxonomy): domain Eukaryota; kingdom Metazoa; phylum Arthropoda; class Insecta; order Hymenoptera; family Apidae; genus Bombus; species Bombus vancouverensis. Next base: position 962,361 of record NW_027468917.1, on the reverse strand, counting down.
TTGTTGATTTCTGTCCACATTTCCGCTACTGTTCTTCCGTTGCAGGTCCAGTCTTTACATTCGTCCAAGTATTTTTCCACACTTTTGTTTGTCCATTCCCTCTTCTCCTTCTCTTCTTCTTCCTTTTCCTCATTTTTTTGTAATTCCGCCCCCCCCCCTATTTCTATTTCTAACGGCATGTGGCCTGACTCTGTTCTTTTTCCTATTTTCATGTAAATTATTTCTTCTGTCGCCTCCTGATTGCCAATCACATAGTCTATTACTGAGTTTCCTCTCTCGCCAATATAGGTCCGCTCCTCTCCTTCTTTATCGCTGCCATTGATTATCTTTAGCAGTGTTCTTCCTTCCACGTTTATTGTCTTGTCTTTTGATCGTCTGTTTTTTTCTTTCCCTACGTCCTCGTTTATCGACCCTCCCTCTTCTCCCGTTCTTGCGTTCCAGTCTCCGCCGATGATCACCACTTCCTCTTCTCTTCCGTCTACTCTTTCCTCTATTTTTTCCATGTCCCTTATGTATCTTGATTATAAACCATCATTATCCTATACGTCTTGTAATTGTATATTATTTTTCTTCCAACTATATTATCACTAATTCCTTTATATCCTATTTCTCTTAGGTTTTTATTTATACCCGTTATTATTCTTCCCTTTGCTCTTCCTTTTTTCCTTACTGTCATTGCTGCCCTGCATTTCCAGTCGAATTCTTTGGGTAGTCTATATTTTAACTTTTCTCTTTTGTCCTTACTTATTAGCCCTGCTACATTTCAGAAGCACGTTTTCATCCCCATTGTAGTCCCCCCTCCTGTTCCTCTTTTTTCATTTTCCTTCCCCTCTCTTTCTTTCTTCCTCCAGCCTCTCTCCGTTTTCGTTCCACCTGTACCATTTGTTCTCTATTGTTAGTTTCTTGTATCCTGTCCTTACATATTCGCCTTGTTCCATTCTTTCTCTGGCTACCCTTCTTATGTGTTGCTTCCCATCCCTTTCTTTTTTTTGTCAGATCATCGTCCATGTATACACCCTTTTCCCATTTGCTTTTCTCCTTCATTATCCTTATTTTTTCCTCCATTGATTTCATCGCTGCCACTATTATTGTGTTCTTGCCCCCCCCCACCCCACCTTTATCATATGTGCTTTTTCTACTTCTGCCCCTATCCTCATTTTTTCGTTTATGAACTCCTTTACTGTCTCTTCATTGCTTCCTTCGTTCCAGTCCACTCCCTTGATTACTATGTTTCTTCTTCTTTCCTCTCTCTCTGCCCTGTCCTGATCCTCTCCAATTCTTCTGATTCTACCCAATAATTCTTTCTTTTCCCATTCCCACTCTCCTTTCTCTCTGTCTGTCTCTCTTTCCCTTCTTTCCCTTCTTTCCCTTTCATTTCTCTCTTCAGCTCCTCCACTTGCTTTTCCAATATATATATATTTTATTTCCTCGATCATTGCCTCGAATCCTCTTTCCATTTTCTCTATTTCTTCCACCACTGCCTCCATTACTTTCTCTCTGGCTGGTGTCTCTTTTTCTGTCGAACTGTATTTGTCCAGTGTATTTTTGAAGACTGCGTTACCAGTACTCCTTGGTCTTCCCCTGTTTGTCGCCATCTGCCGTCTCCCTACCTTACTTTGTTTTGCCGCGCTTCTAGCCTCCTAACCTCTTCTTTTCTAGTTTTTCTTATTTGTAGCTTTCTCTCGTTCTTGTCTCCTTTTTCGCTTTTCTTTTGCCTTCTCCTTGTATGCTCACTCTTTATTTTCCCTTCTTCATGCCTCTTTATGCTTCCTGTTCCTTTTTCCCTTCGCACTTCACTTTTTCCACAGAGATCTCCGTCCGTGTGTTACCCTCGGCCCGAACCGAACCGAAAGCCCAAGTAAGGATTACTATTTTTGGCAAGCGAGTTTATGTAATTGTCCATTTTCTCGTGATATGCTTTAGAGAATTTTGTGTGCACTTAGTATCGATGTTAGTATAGTTGATATATACATATACATATATATATATATATATATTTATATATATATATTATATATATGTATTTATATTATATATATATATATATATATATATATATATATATATATATATATATGTATATGTGTATATTAGTTAGTTAGAGGAGGTAGAACAAGAATTTTCGCGTTGATGGATTGGATAAGAATGTGAATATTCGTTGTTTGATATATATTTATTCCTACGTTTGCCTTCTTCTTTTTTAATTTCGCTATAGTAGTTTGTCATTAGAACCAAAGCTCAGTTCATTTACTACGATGGTTTCTATTGTCACAATTTTCTTGCCCGTCGAGTTTAATAATCGAGGATGATTCCAACGATCCTCTCTGTGTGGGGTTCGTGTGGTTTCGCAAGCCTTGCCCAAAGACGGGCAATATTTTGACAACAGTGGGAGGAGGAATGGGAAGATCGATGGGTGTTTTCGATAATCGAAAACACCGTTTGCACAAGCCAACACAGCGAACGATCCTTTGGTTAAATTTTCGAAGGGAAATTGTTCTGCTATTTCTCTCCTACAATCGCATGCAATGATGGCAAGAATATCGGTAAATAGCAATGCCGGTATTGCTCTTAATTTTCGATTGAACCCGACGATGTATTTAATGGTCCTCTCTGTGCGGGACTTGTGTGATTTCGCAAGCCTTGCCCAAAGACGGGCAATGTTTTGCCAACAATGGGAGGAGGAATGCGAAGATCAGTGGGTGTTTGAGTAGCTGAAAATACCGTTCGCACAAGCCGACACAGCGGACAACCCCTTTGTTTAAAGTTTAAACAATGATTCTATCCTCAAAACCGTTCACGAAAATAAAACGAGATCGATGGTAGGAAGTTCTAATTCGATTCTCGAGGGCAACGAAATTATCAGAGAAGAAGGAAATTTTCAAAATTAATTTTCTTACCTTGAGGAGTAGGTACTGTCTGGCGCCATTACCTCAGCTGCTCCGGTGGACGTCGATGTTTTTGTTGGGTTTATTACTTGAACTCGAATAATAATATATTTAAATATAATAATTAAAAACTTAATCTATATATATACATATAAATTTTTATAATTTTTAAATTAATAAAATTAATTTAAAATTAATACTAATTTATTATAAAAAAATTTTATTAAAAATTAAATATTTTTTTAAATACAAATTAAAATACTATCAAAACAATAAATCCTTTTATTAAATAAATTAATATTAAATATATTAAAATTAACACTAATAATTCAACCCAACATATTATTATTAATTTATCATATCGAATACGAGGTAATACACCACGAATTATAATTAATAAAATTAAATGAAATAAATAAACTAAAATAAAACTAAATGATCATCAGTTTAATCCAAAAAACATTATTGTTAATAATAATCTTATAAATATAACATTTAAATATTCAGATAAAAAAAATTAATACAAATAATCTTCTATAATATTCAACATTAAATCCAGAAACTAATTCTGATTCACCTTCAATCAAATCAAATGGAACTCGATTTAAATCAATTAATGCTCTAATTATAAAAATAATATATAAAGGATATATATAAAAAATATATATATATTATATTGAAATTTTATAAATATAAATAAAGAATAATTCTCAATTAAAGTTATTAGTAAAAAAAAAAACAAAAATAATAAAATTTCAAATGAAATTATTTGAGAAACTGAACGTAATGAACCTAAAATTGAATAATTACATAAAGACACTCAACCAATTATTATAATTGGATAAACCATTAATCTCAAAATTAATATTAAAAAAATAATTCTATAATCAATAAAAAGAAAAGAATATATTCAAGGATAAATAAATCATAATATTAATGATAAAAAAAATATAATTATTGGACTATATAAATATAAATTATTAAAATTTAAAAAAAAAATTCCTTTGATATCAATTTTAAAGCATCTCTAAAAGGTTGAAATAAACCTTTAATTATTAATTTATTTGGACCTTTTCGTAATTGAATATAACCTAATATTTTACGCTCAAATAAAGTTAAAAAAGCCACTCTAATCAAAATTATAAATATCATTAATAAAAAATTAAAAAAAATATTATATATTATAATTTTATTATAATTTATTTAAATTCTAAATTTAATGCACCAATTTGCTAATATAATCAAAATTATTAATTAAAGTTAATAATATAATTTAATTAAAAATTATAGTCCTTTCGTACAAATAATTTATTTATTTTTATAGATAGAAACCAATCTGACTCACGTCGATTTGAACTCAAATCATGTAAGATTTTAAAAGTCGAACAGACTTAATTATTAAACTTCTGCATTTAAAATTTATCTTAATTCAACATCGAGGTCGCAATCATCTTTATTAATATGATCTTTAAAAAGATATTACGCTGTTATCCCTAAGGTAATTTATTCTTTTAATTTATAATACAAGATCATTAATTATTCTTTAATTGAAGTTTATATTTAAAATAAAGTTTTATAAATTTACTAATCCTCCCAATTAAATATTTATATTTAAAAAATTTAAAATCTAATATATGTAAATATAAAATTCTATAGGGTCTTATCGTCCCATAAATATATCTTAGCATTTTTACTAAAAATTTAAATTAATTATATATATATGAGACAGTATATATCTCATTAATTCTTTCATTCTAGTTTTTAATTAAAAAACAATTGATTATGCTACCTTTGTACAGTCAATTATACTGCAGCCATTAAATAATTAAATCACTGGGCAGATAGACTTAAAATTAAAATCAATAAGCCATGTTTTTGATAAACAGGTGAATATATTTAATTTGCCTAATTCCTTATATATATATATATATATATATATATATATATATATATATATATATTTCAAAATTTATTAAAAAATAAAAATTTTAAACATAAAATATTACTAATATAATCATTATACTTAATTTAAATAAATTATAAATTATTTTTTTTTAATAAATATATATTATTCAATTTTATATAAATTTCTTAAATTTTTAAAATAAAATTATTAAATTATTAAGTATTTATTAATAAAAATTATTACTAAATCAATATAATTATAATATAAATTTTTAAATAATAATAATAATAATAATTTAATTACATATTTAAATTTATAGATTATCCCATAAATTTTTTATATAAAAATAAAAAAAATTATAAAATAAATTTTTTATATTTTTTATATATAAATTAAATTCATTTAAAAAAAAACTAGATATAAATATAGTCGATTAACATTTAATTTCTAAATATATATTATAATTTTTTATTCAACAAAAACATAATTAAATATTTAACTCTTTTTCTTTCGAGAATAATAAAATTATTAAATTATATTAATTAACCCTGATACAAAAGGTACAAAATTTATTTTACTTATTTAATTCTTTAAAATTTCATTCACATTACTAAATCTATAAATCATTATATTATTTCATAAATTATTACTTTAACAATTATTTATTATACAACTTTACAAAAATATAATTTAATAAATTTTAAACTAAAATATTAAATTTATTATTTAAAAAAAAATTCAATTTAAATAATTTTCATTAAAAATGAAATATTATAAAAACTAATTTTTTATCTAAAAACATTTTCCAATATTTTTACTATGTTACGACTTATTCCACAAATGAAATTGACGGGCAATTTGTACACTTTTCAAAACTATTTTCAAATTAATTAATTTATTAATTTTACTTTTGAATCCTCTTTCAAATTAATATTAAAATATAATTATTAAAAAATTAAATTTATTATAACTCATCAATTCTTAAATATACTACGTTTTGATTTGAATTAAAATTTTTTATTAAATTTTTATTAAAATTAATTTTATATAATAATATACAACAATACATAAACATCTACTTAAGTTTATCTTATCGTGGATTATCAAATTAAACTACAAGTTTCTCTAATAAGAATGAAAAGCCGCCATATAATTCAATTTTAATGATTCAACATTTAATAATAAATCCAATATTATTATTTTATATAATAGGGTATCTAATCCTAGTTTATTATTTTATCTTATTATATTTATAAATATAAAATTTAATTTAATTATAAATTAAATTTCACCTAAAATATATAATTTTTATTAAATAATATTATTTTAAATATTTATATATATATATAAATTAATAAAATTAATTTACAAATTTAGTTTAACCGCTATTGCTGGCACTAAATTAATCATTATTTATATTTTTTTCTAAATTTAACTTTCATTAATTATTTAAATTCAATTATTAAAATAAAATAAATTTTTAATTTTAAATCATTATTTATTAATACAAAAATATAATTAATTAAAAAATCATTATAAAATTTATTTTATATTATTAATATTATTAATTCTTTTAAAATCAAAATTTAATGTGCAAATTACATTAAATATAATTTTTTTATTAAATTATCTTTATTTTTAAAATATAAAATATTTACATATTTATTTATAATACGCGCATACACACACATAATATATATATATATAAATACATTTATTAAAATATTATTAATTTATATTAAATTATTTTTTTATTAAAATTTTAATTAATAATTAATTCTTTATAATATTTTATACACACATATACACTCATATATATGTAAATAATATATATATATATATATTTATATTTATATTCATATTTATATATTTTTTATCCTATTTTTATCTATTTTTATTCTAATTTAAAACTTATTAACAATATTATTATATATATTTTATTTATAAAAAATTTAATTTTAATTAAAATTTTATTCTCTCCGTTTATTACGACCCAAGGCTTACTGTAGGCCGCGTTCCTAACCGTCGCAAACAGATCGTCTTACATGACCGTCGAGATGTACACAAAGTAGCGATAAACGCATAGTTGTCGTCAAGCAGCGAGTTCCAGAAACATCTATTCGCCTTCGGTGCGTTGTTTTATCCGCATAAAGAAAGAAGCTGGTATACGTGATCATAGGCGCGAACGGTGGCGTGATCCGAGCGTAGTGGGGGTCGTATCTCAGAGAAGACAAAGGACAAAATGGAAGGGCAGTCAGTGGCAAATGAGACTTCAAACGGGATGCATCGAAAGGTTCAGACGAATAAAATCAAAGTCGCTTAGTCTAACGAATACATCGAGAAATATCATAAAATCGGGTCAAATTACTGTAACAAACTAATTGTATCATCGTTAAATCATTTGTGACGTATTCATTATAACTTTAAATATCGTTAAATATACACGTTTATATTAACCGTGTTAATTCAAAGTTAAAATCATTTGAACTATCTCTGTTATTCTAAACGAAACAGGGGAACGACTAATTCGCGGGGTCGATTATCATAATCGTAGCAAAAATTTACGTCTCCCGCTCACACGTTTCCCTCGCGATCGCGTCTCTACGCGAACGGTCGTTCTCGATTTGGTCCTTCGAGCCGGATCACGAGTATTGGACGATCAAGTGAACAGAGATACAGCAGTAAATCATACAGTGCCACATGATCACATCATCATCATCAGCATCGCAGCAACCGTTAGCGGCGAACCTCGCGCCGACAACTAGAGGGTCAACTTCCGCAAGGAAATGTCTTGCACGTCAAATCAGACACACACGGTGACGAGCAACGTTTCAATTCGCGACAACAAGGTATGTTCGTTCATTGTATTTTCTTTACAATCCGCTATAACATTTTTTTCATCTTTATTTTTACACTGCGATTTAAGACAAGAAAAATGATTGAAAGTTTCTTTTGTTCTTGTTTCAAATCATTTTTCCTTCTTAAAAAGGATTTTAAGAAAGATGGAAAATATATTTTTCTCAAAGTATGATAGCGTTTGTGATAGATCATGTATGATCTTGTCCTTTCTTTGCAATGCTATATCTAGTGTCCTTAAATGTTCCATATCTTTTCATTTACTTATACTCTCATCTTATTCTTCTGGTCTGAAAGTATAACTGTTACAGCTTTTAATGGTGTTTTGTTTTTATCTCTTGAATATGAGGTGGAATGGTGTAATAGGTACTGAAGTACACTAGGTGATATTTAACCAATAATGTTTATTAAACAGATAACAACAACTGACAATTTGCAAATAACATCGGCTGATTCTTAACGATTATTATACTTACTTGATTAGGAAAACAAATAATTGAATATCCATATACAAATTTAAATATATTATTTACATCATTATATTTTATATATTTAATTTTATCATTTTTTATAAATAATATTTGAGATGTATTATTAAAAAAAAATAATTAGTTAATGAACTTGAATAAGTATATGACATGAAATCATATTATAGAAATAAAATTTTCCATTAACTTTAAATAAACAATTATCTAATTATAAATTAAAATTTAATTATATAATTAAATTATTATAATTATTAAACATAAATAATTTATTTAATTTAAATCAAAATTAATTATATTTACATTTTTTTAAATTTTAAATTTATCTAATAAATTTATAATTTATTTAATAAAACCTATAAATAAATTAAATATAAAAAATAAAAAATTTAATTTATATATATATATATCTATAAATATATATATGTATATAAATATTTTAAAATTTAAATACACATAAATTTATATATATATATTTAATATATTTAAATACACACACAAATTTACTTATTTATATTTATATATATATATATAAACACAAACTTACTAATAATATTAATATATTTATATAAATACATACAAATTTATTAATATACACACATATTTAAATATATATATAAAATACACACACACACACATATTTAAATATAATTTTTAAAATAAAATTAATTTTTAAATTAATAATATTAATTAGAAATCAATAAATAAATATTAAATAATTTATTTATATATATGTAAATTTATTAAAAATTAATTTTTTAATTAATTAAATTTATATAAACAAACTTATATATTTAAATATAATAATTAAAAACTTAATCTATATATATATACATATAAATTTTTATAATTTTTAAATTAATAATAATTTATTATAAAAAAATTTTATTAAAAATTAAATATTTTTTTAAATACAAATTAAAATACTATCAAAACAATAAATCCTTTTATTAAATAAATTAATATTAAATATATTAAAATTAACACTAATAATTCAACCCAACATATTATTATTAATTTATCATATCGAATACGAGGTAATACACCACGAATTATAATTAATAAAATTAAATGAAATAAATAAACTAAAATAAAACTAAATGATCATCAATTTAATCCAAAAAACATTATTGTTAATAATAATCTTATAAATATAACATTTAAATATTCAGATAAAAAAAATTAATACAAATAATCTTCTATAATATTCAACATATTAAATCCAGAAACTAATTCTGATTCACCTTCAATCAAATCAAATGGAACTCGATTTAAATCAATTAATGCTCTAATTATAAAAATAATATATAAAGGATATATATAAAAAATATATATATATTATATTGAAATTTTATAAATATAAATAAAGAATAATTCTCAATTAAAGTTATTAGTAAAAAAAAAAACAAAAATAATAAAATTTCAAATGAAATTATTTGAGAAACTGAACGTAATGAACCTAAAATTGAATAATTACATAAAGACACTCAACCAATTATTATAATTGGATAAACCATTAATCTCAAAATTAATATTAAAAAAATAATTCTATAATCAATAAAAAGAAAAGAATATATTCAAGGATAAATAAATCATAATATTAATGATAAAAAAATATAATTATTGGACTATATAAATATAAATTATTAAAATTTAAAAAAAAAATTCCTTTGATATCAATTTTAAAGCATCTCTAAAAGGTTGAAATAAACCTTTAATTATTAATTTATTTGGACCTTTTCGTAATTGAATATAACCTAATATTTTACGCTCAAATAAAGTTAAAAAAGCCACTCTAATCAAAATTATAAATATCATTAATAAAAAATTAAAAAAAATATTATATATTATAATTTTATTATAATTTATTTAAATTCTAAATTTAATGCACCAATTTGCTAATATAATCAAAATTATTAATTAAAGTTAATAATATAATTTAATTAAAAATTATAGTCCTTTCGTACAAATAATTTATTTATTTTTATAGATAGAAACCAATCTGACTCACGTCGATTTGAACTCAAATCATGTAAGATTTTAAAAGTCGAACAGACTTAATTATTAAACTTCTGCATTTAAAATTTATCTTAATTCAACATCGAGGTCGCAATCATCTTTATTAATATGATCTTTAAAAAGATATTACGCTGTTATCCCTAAGGTAATTTATTCTTTTAATTTATAATACAAGATCATTAATTATTCTTTAATTGAAGTTTATATTTAAAATAAAGTTTTATAAATTTACTAATCCTCCCAATTAAATATTTATATTTAAAAAATTTAAAATCTAATATATGTAAATATAAAATTCTATAGGGTCTTATCGTCCCATAAATATATCTTAGCATTTTTACTAAAAATTTAAATTAATTATATATATATGAGACAGTATATATCTCATTAATTCTTTCATTCTAGTTTTTAATTAAAAAACAATTGATTATGCTACCTTTGTACAGTCAATTATACTGCAGCCATTAAATAATTAAATCACTGGGCAGATAGACTTAAAATTAAAATCAATAAGCCATGTTTTTGATAAACAGGTGAATATATTTAATTTGCCTAATTCCTTATATATATATATATATATATATATATATATATATATATATATATATATATTTCAAAATTTATTAAAAAATAAAAATTTTAAACATAAAATATTACTAATATAATCATTATACTTAATTTAAATAAATTATAAATTATTTTTTTTTAATAAATATATATTATTCAATTTTATATAAATTTCTTAAATTTTTAAAATAAAATTATTAAATTATTAAGTATTTATTAATAAAAATTATTACTAAATCAATATAATTATAATATAAATTTTTAAATAATAATAATAATAATAATTTAATTACATATTTAAATTTATAGATTATCCCATAAATTTTTTATATAAAAATAAAAAAAATTATAAAATAAATTTTTTATATTTTTTATATATAAATTAAATTCATTTAAAAAAAAACTAGATATAAATATAGTCGATTAACATTTAATTTCTAAATATATATTATAATTTTTTATTCAACAAAAACATAATTAAATATTTAACTCTTTTTCTTTCGAGAATAATAAAATTATTAAATTATATTAATTAACCCTGATACAAAAGGTACAAAATTTATTTTACTTATTTAATTCTTTAAAATTTCATTCACATTACTAAATCTATAAATCATTATATTATTTCATAAATTATTACTTTAACAATTATTTATTATACAACTTTACAAAAATATAATTTAATAAATTTTAAACTAAAATATTAAATTTATTATTTAAAAAAAAATTCAATTTAAATAATTTTCATTAAAAATGAAATATTATAAAAACTAATTTTTTATCTAAAAACATTTTCCAATATTTTTACTATGTTACGACTTATTCCACAAATGAAATTGACGGGCAATTTGTACACTTTTCAAAACTATTTTCAAATTAATTAATTTATTAATTTTACTTTTGAATCCTCTTTCAAATTAATATTAAAATATAATTATTAAAAAATTAAATTTATTATAACTCATCAATTCTTAAATATACTACGTTTTGATTTGAATTAAAATTTTTTATTAAATTTTTATTAAAATTAATTTTATATAATAATATACAACAATACATAAACATCTACTTAAGTTTATCTTATCGTGGATTATCAAATTAAACCACAAGTGGCAGATAGCGCGGAGACAATGTATCTATGTGCTGAATCAAAAGTAAAACTTTTTTATTTCTAATTTCTCCAAAATTAAACTTTTACTAATATATTTGTGATGGTAGATTTACTTATTGATATGTATTTAATTATCATTTACTCAGTAAGCAAATATGCTCCAAATTATATCGTGCTTGGTCTTATCTGAATGAGAAAAGTGTGACAAATATGTTGGTAAATGATTTCATTTACTACAATGAATCAAAAATAAAAAGAATTTGATTTATGAGTTGAGGGTCTCAGCTTGTGGGAAGTTTTTAATGTTTGCGTAATGTACGCCTAGTATAGGTGCTCACATAAACGTTGCACTTCATACTACCATTTATTGACTTACAATGTAACCATTCCTTAGACTATGAACTTACAAACTAGTATAGGGAGGCCCGATATTGTATTATGGATCGCTGACATTTTAGGAGGGGGAAGAAAGAGAATAAACGTATGAGATATATAATTACGTATATATGATTACACAATTGCAGGGAACATTTTCTTAATTTAACTGTGTTTGTATAACTGTGTTTGTCAATTCACATCAGAGACCAGGCCACACACCGCGGGCAGGATGGCGCCCAGATGTCTGCACATCCTTGGCGCGTGCCCTCAGTAGTCCTAAGTACCCACCAGGGGTCTTGGAATTTTCATAGTTAAGGTCCTTCAGGCCAAGCGAGTATCTCTTGTCTTAGATTTCCTTTTACGTTTATTGTTTACTACGGGTTAACAGGGAAAGTAGGTTTTCCTCGCGTCTGCTATGTTGCGTTAGCAACTTTCTCACGAGGGCGGCTAAAACCCTTCCTGGTCCACCAACCGTCTTATTATCCAATCGGATATCCAAAGATGTCTACTACCCTCACTTCCTTAACAAAAATTATCATCAACAAGTCCGATAGTCCCGTGTCCTTAGACACACCCATCCCTAGCTTTCCCCAGACACAGTATCGTCAGTAAAACTTCACTTATTCCGTATCCTTAGAATAGTCAACATATCTTTACCGGTCTCTATCCTCATAACAGTCGCGTACTTAACGTATCAGTGTAACTAGGTTTTACATAAGGTGATTGGAGTGAATTGTGATTTGTGTGTGTTAATTCAGTGTGTATTTCATTGTGATTGCTGAATTCATAATAAAGATTAATGAAAACAAAATTAATAGTTGTGTTACGACTCAGCTATTTTATTTTATCGTCTAACCCTCAAGTTTACGTGACATTTGCATTGTTCTTTTGTGATCTTTGCTTACAATCTTTGGTTCATTTACTAACTGAACATACGGTTTTCTTATTGCTATAATTTAATTTTCTACGGTGGTTAGCCACCAATATTTATCTTTATTGTCTTTGAGTGTCTCACTTAAATCTACGGTTGACAATTTATACATAAGTCTTATATTGCTATCCTTATGGTCTATGTCGCTATCGTACAGTATTTTTTATTATTACGTTTCTGCTGTAGTGATAGAATAATGCTAAGTTATTATTGTTTTGGATTAATTTCACGCTATCTAAACAGGTGAAGGATTCCGGGGGGAAATAACCTGTTTTTTGAACGTGTTTATGGTATAACGGGTTTGACTATAGATTGTGGGCGACGATGAAGTTTATGATTATTTTGTGTATCTTTGACCAGTGGTCTGACTAATTTAAGAATGAAGAATCGATATGGATTAATTTGGGCTCTTCGTATAGCTTGTGATTTGCTATATTTGCTAAATTTCAATTCTGGCAATCTATATATTCCTAAACATGCTGTGATGTATTTTCTTTCAATGATCCTTAATTTTTCCGTGGCGTTGACACTTACATTGAAACAGATTTAACGACCATACATTAGAATGGTTGGTCTAATTAGTGTTTTGTAGCAGTGAAGTTTTATTGATCTGTGCGAATTTTTCGAGTAAGGTAGTCTTATGAGGTATAAGAAGAATTTATCTGCTTTCTATAACTGTGTCTTTATGTTGTCGTTGTGATTTAACCCGAAGTTTAGATGGACTCCGAAGCATCTAACTTTGTTTGCATCGGAAAATTTTCCGTTGATATTTTCTGTTGTATGGAAGAATATTTTCGAATTTATTCTCACGTCGTACTTTGCTTTTGAAGTTTTTGAAATATATGGACTGAACGAGATTGTTTCACATTTATGGGTGTAGATTCTTAGCTTCCGTGTTGGAAAGCGTAATTTTCTACTTTCTTGACTAGGTCTTGCAGCTGGATTTTTATTTGTCACGGTTTATTGTTTCTGATGTAATTAACATATCATTTACGAATGCTATTGCTGATTTATTATTTTGATTGCCGTTCTTGTTCATGCCATACATTTATAATAGGACACTAAACATATTATATTGAACAGGATAGGCTGGTTTACCGTGTCTTACTGTAGATCTCGATGCGTTTGGTCCTTTTGCTTGATCCCTCTGAGAGGTAGAAGTATCTATCATTTTCTTTTTAATTTTTCCTTTATTAAACGTTCTTATTTGTTTCTACAAATACTTACATTTTTGTATCATTTGCTAATTACTATAGCATGGGGATTTCTGTGCTATTACCCATAATAAAAAAAAACAAAATAAAATAAGGAAGGTTTTTAACGTTTTAATTAGAATGTATGAGTGTGTGATTTGTTAATAATTGATGATGAGTAAGGATAACTATTATCATTATTATTATCATTATCATTATCATTATCATCACGTTCATCATCATTATTATTATCATTATTATCATTATTATCATTATTATCATTATTATCATTATTATTATCATTATTATTATCATTATTATTATTATTATTATTATTATTATTATTATTATTATTATTATTATTATTATTATTTTCTGTGTCCCTTGGTTCTCCTGTTATTTCTCATTCTTCTATTACGTGTCTCAGGTCTTCTTTCTTTTTACATAGCTTGCATCTTTTTTCTCCCTCTTCTTTCCAGTATTCCCTTGATTTAGTCTCGTTTGCACATCTGAATCTTGCTAATATTTTTCTGTCCTTCCACTTCATCCTCCCTTCTAAGTATTTTGCTAACTCTTCTTTGGCGATTTTTCTATAATGTTTGTCATATTTTGATTCCCTTATCCTTTCCCCCCTCTCTTCTGCTTCTCTCTTTCTCCTTTCTTCTATAATTTGGTCTAGTGTCATCTTTTCTTGCTCTTCTCTTACTTCCATCTGTGTCCCTCCATTTCTCATCCTTTCTAGTCCCTTCTTTCTCTTTCTTGCTCTTTTCCGTTATTGGCCATTTCCCCAGTTTCTCTCTCTTTCCTTTATGCACTTCTTTACTAGTTCCTTTTTTGACTCTATGGCTTTCCCTTCATACCTTGCTGCTCTTCCTAATACTTTTTCTTTGATTTCTGTTAGCTTACATTCTTCTATCGATATATAATTCGGTGTTGTCATATCTAAACCTAAGCTCCATTTCACACATCTTCTTTGTATTCTATCCAGCCTTTCTTCCATGTTTCAGCCTCATACCTATGCTCCAAACAGCGCCACGTTCTCTACCAGCGTTCCAAACATCTTCATTCTCCTCTTGTTGTCCTGTTTGGAAATTTTTTCTTCCACGCTCCATGTTTTCTTCATTGCTATTCTTGCTCTCTTTTTCCTGTCTTCTATGTGTTTCTCATCACTACCGTTTTTTCAGTAGTATGTACCCTAGGTATCTTATCTCGTCCACTTCTTCTAATTCTCGTTCTCCCCATTTCCATTTTCTTTATCTCCTCTTGTTCTTTCGTTTTTTTCGAAAACTACACTCTTGGCCTTTTTCGTGCTCAGTTCCAATTCGGTTTCCTTTAAAAATATTTCGAATCTCTTTAGCATTTCCTTTAGCTTCTCCTCTCTATCAGCCATCAGCACAATATCGTCTGCATATGTCAATGACCATACCTTTCTTTCTCCTGCCACTATGCCCCCCCCCCGACTTGTCCTTTCCTTAATTCTTCTTCCAGCCCCGCCACGTAGATGTTAAATAGGGCTCAACGGGCATCCTTGTCTGACTCCCCTCACTGTCCAAAATTCTTTTGTGTTGTTATTCTTGATTCTTACCACATTCTTTGTTTCTGCGTATATCTCTTTATTCCTTCTGGTTAAGTTTTCGTTAATCCCCATTTTTCTCATTTTCTCCTCCAATTTCTTTCTGTTTAGCCTGTCGAACGCCGCTTTTAAGTCCGCAAAGCAGGCATGTAGTTTTTCTTTTTCTCTACTCAACTGTTTGTCTATGATATGGTTTATCACAAATACCGCGTCTTTCTTTTCTGAATCCGAATTGGCTCTCTTTCAGTTTGTTTTCAATCTCTGACTTCAGTCGTTCGTGCAGTATCCCTGCACAGATCTTGTATGCTGTATCCATTAATGTTACTTTTCTGTAACCCTTCCCTGCTCTCTTGTCCCTCTTTTTATATATCGGACATATTTGCTCCTTTTTTCCAATCTTCTGGTATCCTCACCCCATTCCATATTTTCCTTAACAGAGCCCATAACGCTTCACCCACTTCCTTCGGTGCATACTTCCATACTTCATTTTCTAACCCGCCTTCCCCCATTGCTTTCTTCTCCTTCAAGTTTCTTAGTTTGTATATCACCTCTTCCATCTCTATATATTATCTTCTCTCTCCTCCATTATTTTCTCTTCTGCTCGATGCTCCTCTTTTTTCCTGCCCTCTTTGTGCTCTGTTCCTTCTAAAATTTCCATAAAATGATTTTTCCACTCTTCCTCGCTTATTTCATATAATCTTCATCTATATTCTCTCTTCTTCTTCTGTATTTATTTATGTATTTCCACGCTTCTTGTTCTGTTTTCATCTTCTTGATTTTCACCATTTCTTCTTCTTCGTATCTTTCCTTTCTTTGTTTGCACCTCTATTTGAATGCCTTTTTTCCTCCATAAGAGCTTCTCTACTGTATTTTCCTTTCATAAACTTTGTCACCTTCCTTCTCATCTCTCTTTTACTCTCTTTTCCTCTCTTTCTATTCCTTATCTTTACTTTCTTCTTTTGCATTGCTTCGTTTATCTTCTTGTTGATTTCTGTCCACATTTCCGCTACTGTTCTTCCGTTTCAGGTCCAGTCTTTACATTCGTCCAAGTATTTTTCCACACTTTTGTTTGTCCATTCCCTCTTCTCCTTCTCTTCTTCTTCCTTTTCCTCATTTTTTTGTAATTCCGCCCCCCCCCCCCTATTTCTATTTCTAACGGCATGTGGCCTGACTCTGTTCTTTTTCCTATTTTCATGTAAATTATTTCTTCTGTCGCCTCCTGATTGCCAATCACATAGTCTATTACTGAGTTTCCTCTCTCGCCAATATAGGTCCGCTCCTCTCCTTCTTTATCGCTGCCATTGATTATCTTTAGCAGTGTTCTTCCTTCCACGTTTATTGTCTTGTCTTTTGATCGTCTGTTTTTTTCTTTCCCTACGTCCTCGTTTATCGACCCTCCCTCTTCTCCCGTTCTTGCGTTCCAGTCTCCGCCGATGATCACCACTTCCTCTTCTCTTCCGTCTACTCTTTCCTCTATTTTTTCCATGTCCCTTATGTATCTTGATTATAAACCATCATTATCCTATACGTCTTGTAATTGTATATTATTTTTCTTCCAACTATATTATCACTAATTCCTTTATATCCTATTTCTCTTAGGTTTTTATTTATACCCGTTATTATTCTTCCCTTTGCTCTTCCTTTTTTCCTTACTGTCATTGCTGCCCTGCATTTCCAGTCGAATTCTTTGGGTAGTCTATATTTTAACTTTTCTCTTTTGTCCTTACTTATTAGCCCTGCTACATTTCAGAAGCACGTTTTCATCCCCATTGTAGTCCCCCCTCCTGTTCCTCTTTTTTCATTTTCCTTCCCCTCTCTTTCTTTCTTCCTCCAGCCTCTCTCCGTTTTCGTTCCACCTGTACCATTTGTTCTCTATTGTTAGTTTCTTGTATCCTGTCCTTACATATTCGCCTTGTTCCATTCTTTCTCTGGCTACCCTTCTTATGTGTTGCTTCCCATCCCTTTCTTTTTTTTGTCAGATCATCGTCCATGTATACACCCTTTTCCCATTTGCTTTTCTCCTTCATTATCCTTATTTTTTCCTCCATTGATTTCATCGTTGCCACTATTATTGTGTTCTTGCCCCCCCCCCACCCCACCTTTATCATATGTGCTTTTTCTACTTCTGCCCCTATCCTCATTTTTTCGTTTATGAACTCCTTTACTGTCTCTTCATTGCTTCCTTCGTTCCAGTCCACTCCCTTGATTACTATGTTTCTTCTTCTTTCCTCTCTCTCTGCCCTGTCCTGATCCTCTCCAATTCTTCTGATTCTACCCAATAATTCTTTCTTTTCCCATTCCCACTCTCCTTTCTCTCTGTCTGTCTCTCTTTCCCTTCTTTCCCTTCTTTCCCTTTCATTTCTCTCTTCAGCTCCTCCACTTGCTTTTCCAATATATATATATTTTATTTCCTCGATCATTGCCTCGAATCCTCTTTCCATTTTCTCTATTTCTTCCACCACTGCCTCCATTACTTTCTCTCTGGCTGGTGTCTCTTTTTCTGTCGAACTGTATTTGTCCAGTGTATTTTTGAAGACTGCGTTACCAGTACTCCTTGGTCTTCCCCTGTTTGTCGCCATCTGCCGTCTCCCTACCTTACTTTGTTTTGCCGCGCTTCTAGCCTCCTAACCTCTTCTTTTCTAGTTTTTCTTATTTGTAGCTTTCTCTCGTTCTTGTCTCCTTTTTCGCTTTTCTTTTGCCTTCTCCTTGTATGCTCACTCTTTATTTTCCCTTCTTCATGCCTCTTTATGCTTCCTGTTCCTTTTTCCCTTCACACTTCACTTTTTCCACAGAGATCTCCGTCCGTGTGTTACCCTCGGCCCGAACCGAACCGAAAGCCCAAGTAAGGATTACTATTTTTGGCAAGCGAGTTTATGTAATTGTCCATTTTGTCGTGATATGCTTTAGAGAATTTTGTGTGCACTTAGTATCGATGTTAGTATAGTTGATATATACATATACATATATATATATATATTTATATATATATATTATATTTATATATATATTTATATTATATATATATATTATATATATATATATATTTATATTATATATATATATATATATATATATATATGTATATGTGTATATTAGTTAGTTAGAGGAGGTAGAACAAGAATTTTCGCGTTGATGGATTGGATTAGAATGTGAATATTCGTTGTTTGATATATATTTATTCCTACGTTTGCCTTCTTCTTCTCTTTTAATTTCGCTATAGTAGTTTGTCGTTAGAACCAAAGCTCAGTTCATTTACTACGATGGTTTCTATTGCCACAATTTTCTTGCCCGTCGAGTTTAATAATCGAGGATGATTCCAACGATCCTCTCTGTGTGGGGTTCGTGTGGTTTCGCAAGCCTTGCCCAAAGACGGGTAATATTTTACCAACAGTGGGAGGAGGAATGCGAAGATCGATGGGTGTTTTCGATAAGCGAAAACACCGTTTGCACAAGCCAACACAGCGAACGATCCTTTGGTTAAATTCTCGAAGGGAAATTGTTCTGTTATATCTCTCTTACAATCGCATGCAATGATGGCAAGAATATCAGTTAATAGCAATGCCGGTATTGTTCTTAATTTTCGATTGACCCCGACGATGTATTTAATAGTCCTTTCTGTGCGGGACTTGTGTGATTTCGCAAGCCTTGCCCAAAGACGGGCAATGTTTTGCCAACAATGGGAGGAGGAATGCGAAGATCAGTGGGTGTTTGAGTAGCTGAAAACACCGTTCGCACGAGCCGACACAGGGGACAACCCCTTTGTTTAAAGTTTAAACAATGATTCTATCCTCAAAACCGTTCACGAAAATAAAACGAGATCGATGGTAGGAAGTTCTAATTCGATTCTCGAGGGCAACGAAATTATCAGAGAAGAAGGAAATTTTCAAAATTAATTTTCTTACCTTGAGGAGTAGGTGCTGTCTGGCGCCATTACCTCAGCTGCTCCGGTGGTCGTCGATGTTTTTGTTGGGTTTATTACTTGAACTCGAATATAGTTTACTATCAACTTTTACTTTATTTATCTATTTCGATACAGACTGAACAATTTACTAACTGGATTAATATCGCAATTACAATGCCCGTTTCTGTCTAAGCGATGAAATGAGGACTTCAAAGATAAAATTTTCTTTTTATTTAGTCGCGGCTCTCTTTTCTTGACCGAAAAATTAAAGACCCCGAAACGCAAAATACTATACAAAATTTTTAAACGCAATGATGAGCGCAATAACGAACGTAGTAACAATGAACACAAAGAGTGAACAAAATAATAATGAACCGTAATAACAATGATCACTAAGAATGAATACAAAAATAATGAGCACAATATGGTACGTAAATTATAATGAGCACAAAGAATGATTAAAATAATAATGAGCGCTGCGCTATGTTGCTACGCTTATTTATAATGCCATCCCCCACGGAGTGGTGGTCCACTGGGGCTTCACTTCCGTGGGAATCGGGATGTTGCAGTTTGGGTTTCCTGAAATCGTACGTGGGACTGTCTTCTCATATCTATGATTCTTACCTCTGAATGAAAATCGACGCATCATAATAGTGTGATGCTGGTAGTGAACATCTTAAGAGAATCTTAATTAGCCTAGGCCCTGTTTTTAATATTTGATTTCATTCGACTGCATGTGGCCTTCTTTCATCTACTGGCCGTCGGTTTTTCGTAATCGCCACGCAAACACGTGTTGCCGTACGGGTATATGTGTCGCTATCGAGTTTTACTGCCTCGGCTCCCATTGTTGGCATAACATACGGTCAGCGTTACAGTTACGTAATTATTTCATTCTAACCACTTCTAGTTAATTATGATTGCGACAATAGATCATGGGAGTTGTGGTGTCTTCACAAGAGATACCCTGCTTTCTCCCATGGGTTATTTACATTTTCCATTTCTGCTGCTATATTTTTATTGATTGTAGTATAATTTGACATTAGTTGATGTACGGTACAAGGAGAAATGAGAACATTCTCCCATAAGAATATTATATGTTTTACCAGTTTATATTTTTTAAATGTTATATTTTATAAATTATATGCATGCAGAAAAGATATGAAAGTTATAGAAGGAAATCTAAATAGAATCTTGTTATATTTTTTATTGATTACTATTAAGGTGTTTTGAACGCAAAATGATAGCTTATACGCAATATTTTATTGTTTTACTTCTCATTAAATTATGCAAGTAAATCAGTTAGTCAATCAAAGTAAGACTATATATACATTACAAATAACTGTAACGTCTTAAAAATTACAAAATTCATTAATGGATATTGAAACATGGTAACATAATCCTTAGAAAGGTCTGTGAAATATAACACAAGGGTGAGCAGAGAGCAATCGCCGGTATCAACGAATGCCAAAGGATATGCCAAAATAGTAGGTCTTATTAAACGATCTTTTATTAAACGATCAACGCTTTTGCAACGATGTAAACATTTGAAACATCCAACACTGAAACGCTGGATATTTCTCGCCTCTCGCCGTAGAGAAAAGCTATAGAAATTACGAAAGTACGTATGCAGTGTAGGAAGTATCGAAGAAAGGATGTATTTAGTGATGGAAAATAATTCGACTCGAATGCGTTAGATGTTCCTAAGAATCATGCAATACTAAACCATTATTCAGATAAAAGGAAAGGAGAAGAAAAGTGGAAAGATTAGAAATGATATACTTGCGTTGCGAACTTTGGGACGGAAACGGAAAGAAGATGCGCATGATACGTTTAGAATATGAACATGTTGGGTAGTGGAGAAATGACACTTATAGATATATGGAAGGAAAAAAATAATAACGGATGGATTCTTTCGTTCGTGCACTTAAATCAGATGATCATGTGGTTAGTATGAATTTCTGTAATAACGTCATTGGAAGAAATGGAGTTAATTATTCCTGCGCGATATAAAACGCAGCATACGCCAACCTCCTAATTATGGAAATTTTCATCACTTTATAGACGAATATATTTGTATGATTTGAATGTACAACTATCTCTAAAGAAATTACATGTAGAATTTTAGCATGTTTCTCTTGGCATAAAAATTGTGCAATATGATCAAGCAACAGTGATATAAAATAATATCACGTTGCAGTTTATCTGAACGAAAAAACGAAATATTTACTTGTGTAATGTTGCAATGTCGATCGAAAATGTTGCACGATTCAAAACAGTTTCTTAAAAAAAGTTGAAAGAAGTGTTGGTTTATTAGATCATGTGAAACAAGAAAGTATTCACATAATGACAACTCCGAGGCTCTACTTCCTAGGATTATAGGATTTGGAGGTGCAGTTCAATGCTTGTAGAGCCTCTTCACCTCCCTTGCCTCTGGCGGTTGCCTGCCTGGTTCTAAGTAAGCCAAGTCATTGTTAACAATTACATCGGCCAACATCCTTGGACACATTTTAAAGATCTCCTGACAGCATGCGTTGACCCAAGATGACGGCATGCAGATAGGTTGTGTTCGCGTCGCTTCGTACACTGTCCGTGTGTACAAACAGTACGCCACGAATGTAATCCAGATGTCTTCACGTGGGCAGACGCCACCCGCCACCCGCCACCCGCCACCCGCCACGAATGCAAGCATGGTTTTGCAACCCTTGAAAACGCAAAAGCCTGAAAAAGGGGCAGAGTGGTCAACCCCTAAAGATACTAATATAAGCGCTACACCGATAAAGCAAAACAGCCCAGAAATCAAGAAGCGGTCTGATGAAGAGAAGGAGGATACTAAAGAAGAATCGCGGCCAATACCCGACATAAGGGAACGAGCTAGCGATATGGAAAAGAGGGTCCTACCATTCTGCCACGACCCGAGCAACAAAGTTAACAAGGGCAAACCGCAACGATAATGCGTTACTTTAAGGATATGAGAGGATTTGTGGAGAATCTCCTGCTCCACAACTGTCATCTAGCCGGAAGGCTAGAACAAGCTAAAAGCTAAGAATAAGGAAACTGCGATATTAAGCGCTGTGAGTAAGTCGCTGGAAGCCAGCAAGCGGCTTAAAACGGCCGTTAAGAAAACAACGAAGGCCGAGTCAAAACAGCTCTCGTACGCGGAAAAAGTGAAGATGGCCAGCAATAAAGCGGACAAATGGCGGTAAAACCACCGAGAAATGTGGTTATAATCCGGTCGGAAGTTGAGGATGGTGAAATAAGAACCAGCGGAGAAGCGCGCGACGCGCTATTCGCGCTAGTAATCCCCCGTAAAGGGGGAATACAAGTCACAGCAGTTGAAAACAAAATAAGCGACACCGGCCTAATCGTGGAAACGACGAAGGACTGAAGCCGGAAGGACTGAAAGCGTTCACAGAGGATGTACAGAATACACACATAACGTACGGACATTCGGAGAAAAAATAAAATAATCAGATGACTCATGCGAAAAATCGTTCTTCACATAAGTGGATGAATATCTGAAAAATATTCGAAATTCGAACATCTTACACATGTTCGCACATTTATCGAGAAGTGAGTTGTGTATTATACAATTTTTCTAGATGTATTTTTCTATTCTAGATGTTTTTTTGTCACATAAATGTTATTAGGCCAGTTGCTGAACAAGAGCATAAAGATTCATCACTTTGAGCAGAGGCATATGCTTGTACGAGTTTAAAATAATCTTCTTACCATTGAAATCTATCCATAGTTACGCTATAAATTATAATACAATTTGTATATTGTATTTGTATTCAACAGTACATCTCAACTGAACAAATGTATTGCGTAACAACTATTTATCACTAAAGCGAAGATGTCTAACCCAATCGAATTTTATTGTCAATGTTAGTATTATTTTAGAAATGATATAAATAGTAAAAATGAAAAGGAAACAACTTTTAATTCTCTGATAATTTAATAAGAGGAGCATCTAACGCTCCTTTTCTCTCGATCTGTTTAGCAATAATTTTATTCACTAATTTTTCGAGAGCTTCCAATATGATCTCACTGCGCTCAAGACTGTCAATAGACAACGTGCAGAGAAAACTTTGATGCCTCATCTGTGAAATGCTGTCAAAAAGGCTTTAAGTGAAAACATACATACATGCCTGTATGAAAACTGCAACTGCTCATGAATTCAATTTCGACTCGGATTTGAGAATCCTATAAGATATCATTTTAAACTATACTAAATATATAGAGTATGCTGTCTCGCGTATCCTGAAGATATCTTTAAAATGACGGTCCTACCAAATTAAATTCAGACTGTTTTCTGAAACTGCTTAATCAAATGATGCATTGATTTATTTTTATAATAGTAAATCTGGGCATCAGAAATTTGCTCCGTCCATTTGAAAGTCCATCGAACTCGGTCTATTTATCACCGTTACGAAACATATATACTCTAGTAGGAACATTCCTAACACGATAATGCTTAGAGGAAAGCACGCCAGAATCGCTGTCTCTCAAATCCATTCAATGAATAAGAGACGAATGAAGATGCGTATTATAGTTATATGCAAGTATCCGTAAAGTGGTGTGAGACGTTCGAACAGGTTTGTTCGATGAAAATCAGCTACATACTCTGTTCCGGGTGAAGAAATGAGCCGCAAGTGGAAAAGGGTGAAAAGGGAAGGGGAAATAAGGAGAATACAAAGAGTTGATGAACGTAAGGAATGGAAGCTGAATCTCAAAATAAAGAACAAGAAAAAACAAGCTACTTACGATAACACGATTGCTAGTCATTTGTTCTCGATGACGATTGCCTATACCACCGCCCTTGTTGAATATTTTAGCAGTTCTAGTATATTTGAGCATATTATATTTATATTTCGATGCACACTACCTCTTCGACCGTTTATTTCCGTGATTATGACTGAGGAACAAACAGAAGATACTTATCGTAAATGAAATTTAAGCAAGAAGGAACTTTTTGCGATGTTAACTCCAAATGAGAAAATATGTATATATCAGTATGGATCATGACCTGCCTTTTTTTTATATTAAATGTTTTGAAAAGTTGTATTTCAAAGTATGGCATGGTTTTCGTCGAAGGAAATCGTTTCGTGGAAGGAAATAGTTTCAAATAGTGAAAGAGCAAAATTATATAACTCTGAAAGAATAATATAATTTAACATGAAAATATTAAAAAACTGAGTACATCGAAATATAATAGATATTTTACAAGGGAAGTAAAAATATAGGTAAATAAATATAAGTAAAAAAGTATAAGAAATCATTTATTTTTTCTAAAATATATTTTGTATATATTTTATCTTCTATTTATATTTCTTTACATAATTTTCACAATATATTTATGAATTAGATGTATTTTCATAACCTACTACTACCGTTCTACTAGCGAGTTTTCGCATGCTCAATGAGATATGCAGTATAGGAAGTGCATAAATATATATTTTTTATGTATCTTCAAACATGAACTAGAATATCGAGCATGTTATCATTTTCCTGTGGATTGTAAAATGATCAACCGTGGTTGATAAATTAACAAATTGTAAAAATTTGTCGATTTGTAGTACGAGTGCGGAGTGCGAGTAGTAACGATAGTGAACACACAATTGAATACCCAAACGACAAACTCCTGAGCTTTATACTTATTTTTACGTGGGTCCAAACTTTATCGATTCGATATAGGCTCTGATCGCTCTGGGTTATTTAAAATATATGTCGGGTTAAGATCGGAATTTTGGGCGCGTGACAACTCTTCGCGTGGACTAGCCATCGTTTCACAAAGCCGAGATTATATGTACGCGTATATACAAGACTATCACAAAGCTTAACAAATAATTAAGTCTAATGAATAATAAATTTGATGAACAATGAAGTTAATAAATAATAAATTATACGAATAATTAAGTTTAACAGATAATAAGTCTAATGAATAATAAGCTTAACGAATAGTAAGATTAATGAATAATATGATTTACGAATAATGAATTTAATGTACACTATTAACAATGTGTTTGTTGGGTTCAAACGAATCCACGGCCAACGAGATAACTCTTTACTAAGCGTAAAAATAATCTTAGGCGCAAAATACGATTGACGAAAATGCTCGAGGTGTCACTCTCCAAGGCAATCGCACGAATTTGATACGCACTCGTTAGAAGCATCGAGAAAGTTCCGAACGCCGTTGCTAGGCAGTTTCTGCTTGGAGTTTGGTTATTGATACAATGTATGTCCCATTGTATCGGCACCTCCGAGGTAACCTCACACGTGGCTAGGCCCGCTCTCGAGGCCGCATGCCGCCACAATCACACTTCTCGGAAAACCCATACAACCACTCGTCAGACCTCCGTTAGGCAAAACGTTTATCTCGTGACCGTGGCTACGTTCGGCGACCAATTGTCACCTCGAAGCCAATCTCGCTATCACTAATTTTAAACAATTACAGCTATAATAAAATCTAGGCTAAAGTACTAGAGGATGTTCCGAAAATTTCCAAGGAAAGACTTCGGCTTTCCTTTCATCTCCGACATATAGGTAGAGAAATAGGAAAGGATAGGGGAAGACGTTTGGATATAGTGGATTTGAAGTACAATTTCATTCGCAAAATATAGCGAACCAAGAAAGAACCGTGGAAAGATTTGGACATTTGTGCGCTTCATGTGACGCTGGAGAGAAGAAAAGAAAAAAGAAACGAGAGGGAAGAGACCAAAAGAATGAAAAATGAAACCTTTCTTCACAAAAGACAGAAAAGATTCACTATGCATATTATTCGCTTCGCCTTATCGTTATCCACGTACGCACGCACGCACGCACGCACGCACGCACATTCACGGTTTCACCTTATACACTTGTTGTCTACTATCGTATCATTTTACCGACCAGTAGCGGTTGAAAATCCTATGTACTGTCTACCTCTCACTCGGTCGCAGATACATCGTTGAAGCCAGTTTAGACTCTAGCTCTGTTTAGACTCTAGGATATCGCGCGGGAATATACGCGCTTTTTCTCATACCTATAGAAATGTTAACTCAAATTTGGCGAAATTACTTATAATATTTATATTGATATTTATTTGATCTATTAGAATCGTTTTTAGATTAATATTTATATAATATTCCATAATCCATACAATGATTTTCCTCAAGCAAATAATAATTTAATATTTTTTTAAAAGTGTGATATCGTCCAAAACAATCGCTTCTGTGTAATGGAACATTGCAAAATTTACAGACAAAACATATTCTACTTCTTTTCTTTTTTAATTGTGCAAATTCTACATTGGGGTTTTGGGGCTTTTTTACTCCGACGACTAGACACTATGTTTATAAGTTTATGTTTTCCGAAATTTGGTAGTCTTTGTGGGTGATCTAGTCTGGATGATCTGCTTGTCATATGTCTCATAAGTGTTTGCTGTACTAGATATTTCTTCGTCGTTTTCCTTTGATCCACAATCTTCTATCCACGAAATTATCACTTTTTGCAGGAAATTTTTTATATGTATTCTTATTCTATGGCCCATAATCATTCCCATTGGGGCCCCGGGAGCATCTTCTTTCGTCCCCTCGTAGTGGTGATCCCCACCGCTTGCCCTTCACCGTCGTTACTTCTGAGGTGATGGGCGTGATAGGTATTGAAGGAACACTCGAATATGTTTAACAATAAATATTTATTAACAAAATATATTCGGTGAGTATACTTGACGTAAAACTCGCGGTTATTAATTTCGGTTCGCGGTTCGCGGTTCGCGATTACAAGTTCGAACTCGGGTAGATTCGGGTAGATACGATTCGATATGCGCTACGAGTTCGGACGATGATTGCCTGAGATGTCGAGCAACTCGGATCAGTGATTGCTGCCAACTATCAACTATCAATTCGGACAGGCGTCTCGCGACTGACTTTCCGTCACGATGATGCTGGATAGGAAAAACTATGATGGGGTGTGTCTAAGGATACGAGATCATCGGATTCGTTTAGGAAAGCGTTGGTTCGGAAAGTGAGGGAAGTGGACGTCGTTGTTAATTGGCTAAATTTTGAGTTGGTGGTTGGAAAAGGATACTAACCATCCTTGAGAGAAAGATGCTAGTAGGAAGCGTCGTACGTGAGAAAAGCAGATTTCCCGTATCTTCCCGTAGTAGGTGGTAGATTTAGGGACTATTGGGATAAAGACTGTTTGTCTGTTTGAAGGACCTTAATTAACAAAATCCTAAGATTTGTAGCGGGCCCTTAGGTTAACTGAAAATATTCTGTAAGAATGTATCGGCATCTGGCAATCATCTTGTCTTGTATAGGGTCTTTGTGTAACGAGCCACGGGACAGAAACCGTTGGAAAGTTTGCTGTCGAGTGTCGCTACAATTCCTTCTGTTACTGCCCTCTTAGTACACATTCCTTGGTCAGCCGTTCCACCGTCTTCTGGAGATGACTGACCTCACTCTCCAGAAAGCGCACCGTCCTCCGCAGATATGCGCTGTCCGCGTGTTCATGTCCGTGAATCGGTTAGCTGTCCTTCTCGGTCCCTTCTCTTTCATCCGATTCCATCATTATATCCTCTTTCCGCGTGTCGTCGCCGCCAACGGCACCGTCGCGGATGCAGAGACGGCAGAGATCGGCCATTGTTGAGGCGACGGCGGAGGTGGTGGTGATGTCACGTAAAATAACAAAATAAAAAAGGAATTTGAGGTGAAAAATAAAAAAAGAAAACTTTGTTTTTTTTTCTAACATCAATACACTTTACAATCTACCTCCGAACTCTAGGCGTGACTTTCTAAGACTGACTCTTATGATTTTACTTTCGATCGGATCCGATTACTTTCTTTTGTCATCCCTCAACATCCTCACCGTCCATGCATTTGTTAGGCGTCCGCGATCGTTGCCACGTGCTCTTTCTTCTAGAACCTTCGGTGGAAGGACCGTTGGGATGTTGATGGTTCATTAGGCACTTCAGCGATATACATTGTCGCCGAGTGCCGCCACATCTTTATCTCTATCGTCAGTCCGTCGGATTTGAAGTATGCCGGTCGTGACAGTGACCACGTGCGCCGTTGGAGTTCAGCGCTGGACGCTTTCGCCCTCCGTGAGGCCAACCTTGACCCAGTAATCTTCCGGTATGATCGCTTGCCGAGCGCGTTCACAACGGTCGAAGAGGAAGAACACGATGACATTTCGTCGTCGAATTGTTGCAAAAATTCCAACTCTGCGTTATTTGTAAAAATCTGTTTCTGCTTATTACTTGCGAGAAGAATGGAGTTTCCATACATGGATCAGTTGACCAATAGTCGTAGAGAGCATTCATTTTTACTTGTCTCGTTAGAACTGCTAGGCCTTAAAATTTCTTTTTTTCTGTTCATTTCTTTGTTTTTGATGTAATTTTGTATTTATCTATAACTTAATAATGATACCTATTCGGTTCTCTCACCAGATACTCATTAAAAGAGTCATTTCCAATGAATAAATTTGCACTGCCTAAAACACATTCTGGAGAATTCGGCATGATTTTTATGTCGGGATGTCGTGGGACGACGACGCACTCAGTGCACTCCGCTTGTTTTCTTTTTTTTTTTTTTTGTACGTGGAGAAATACTCGTGGACACTCCACCTCTGCGGCAGCAGCAGAGCAGCGTCGGTCTCTTACCGACTAAAATTCCACGGTGGTCATCCTGACGTTTGACAGAAGTGTTCCCGGGGTCTCTCATGAATTACTAACAGTGCACTCCTTGCACTCCGATCCTTTTGATCGAGCCAACAATGCAAATTCCCTAACCGATTAATTTGTCGCTAGGGGAGGCCATCGCCCCCGAGGAGACCGCGCGAAGCAGATCTTCGTCCCTCTCGCCCAATATGTGCTAATAATGGGAAGAGAAACACGGAGACCATAGGTGTTTTCTATGATTGAAAACACCGTAATTAGCACAACGTTTCGGCTGCGTCAGATCACTAGTTAATGCAGAGAACGGTCGTTGTGAATCCAAAATGTCTTGGGCAAAATCCGCGTTAATCGTGTGCTTGATATTCTTGTTCGTTGATTGTAACTGCCAACGGATACTTTTATTCCGATTTCAAATATCGTACAACTGCGAAGTTATCAGAGAAGAGAATATACAAACTTTAAAATTCTCACCTTAAATGTATGCGGAGTCAATCGTGTTCTATTATACAATTCGGCGGTTAATCGAACTTTGGCACTTATTTCGCTTGGGCAACCTTCGTAGTTAACACTTATAAATTTCGTTTGAAACAATTATTCGAGAGATAACTGGCAGAGTGACGGTGTAAACACTTCTATCGAAAGATGGTAGCTCTTGTTAATACTTATAAATTTCTACTAACTTGATTCCGATTAAGACAAACTGTAGTTAATACTTATAGATTTCAATTGAGACAGACTGACAGAGTGGAGGTGTAAACGCTTCAATTGACCAAATGGTAACTAACTTGTGACAAAATGTGAATATCGTAATTGCTAGCTTAAGCTGAGGTTTCGTTTTTTTGGTTGTCTTGTTTACGCTGTGTCTTAATTTCTCATATTCCCTTTTACCTGAGGAAACGCGGGTGCTGCTTATCTTCTGCTGAAGTTTCGTCTTCTTGATTATCCTATTTACACCGCTTATTGCATAACCTGAAGCGTCTGTCGTAAAGTTAAAGGGTTTGGAAAGATTCGGACATTGCAGAATAGGTTTTGTCATTAGCGCTGTTTTTAAATTGTTAAATGCATTTTCTTGATTCTCCGACCATTTAAAGGTGATGTCTTTGTTCAATAGTTGTGTTAATGGTTTTGCAATTTTGGAAAAATTAGGTATAAATCTTCGGTAGTATCCCGCTAGTCGCAAAAACTGTTTGATATTTTTTGCTTTCTTTGGTCGTGGAAATTTCGATACGGCTTCGATCTTCTGTGGATCGGGTTTTACACCATCTTCACTGATTATGTGTCCCAAATAACTTCGTGTCGTAGGAATCGGGTTGCAATCGCAATTTGGCTTCCTTTAGTATTTCTATTAACTCGTTAAATTTAATTTCGTGTTCGTGAGGAGATCTTGAATAAATCACTATGTCATCCAGATTGTTCACAGAGAGTATAGTTTCAAAATTGAAATAATCGTTCTTGCTCAAGATTTAATGAATTGTCTGGAATAAAACAACTCTATCAACTTTCGATCTATTTCGTTCACAATTGTTCGCTGTATCAACCAGTGATTACGGTGTTTTCAACGCAAAAAACAAAACATATCTTATTAAATAAAATATAAGAATATAGACAAAATCACTCCAATAAAATAACACCCGCTGGGAACACATTTAGGCATATATACACACATGAACAAATAAGGCACTGTTACCAAGTAAAGTCAAAATCCACACACGGAGCATCCGGATACATCTCACGAAACCTATTTAAACACCATGAGAGTACGTCCGGACAAGTACCCCCCTGACCTGAGGAATGGTGGCGTAGGTAAGCCTCCATCACTTGATCAGGGATCTCCTCCCAAAAACGAACCTTGGCACAGGCATCTGTATCAACCACTTCGATCGAAGGAGAACTTGGCGGCAACTGAAGGGTGTCCTCATCGGAGAAGGTTAGATCAATAACCAAAAGGATCACCGAGACTCGACGATGGGGCTGGAGCCACACTATTGCTACCCTCTGTGGAAGACGATCCCTCCAGCCTCCTTAACCTCTGCCCACGAGCTTTTGCGCCGCCACGACGACCACGTTTCCTAGAACGTTTCGGAGGAGGTTTGAACGGCCTACGACTTTTTTTCTTCTTCTCACACTAAAATAAAACACACAAGTTTAAGAAAACGAACAACAATACGAAACAGGATGAAGTCAAAACAAATTAAAATAATACATACTTCTACAGCTTCAGACATATCAGTATCCATGATCCAACATAACCTGTATTCATAAGGGAAAACATGAAAATGCAATAAACAAAATCGACACTACCAATCATACAAAATATCGAATAATCAAACACTATCAAAATCACTTATTACTATGAATTAATGCATATTATTACCTAAAAGGAAAAACTAACCTAAAAACTCGCCAAGCAAATCAAACTCGCCAAGCAAATCAAACTCGCCAAGCAGAACAAACTCGCCAAGCAAATTAACAATTATTACAAACTACCACTTGGCGCCACCTCCTATGGAATGAAGTATTAAAAACTTGCCATTGGAATTTTAATAATTCTTGGGGAACATAGGAAATAGAGCGTGTTACACGTGCAAAGACTCGACAAACACTAAGTTGCCACACGCCTTGTACGTTTCATTGACATGAGCAAGGAAATTACCAAATACATCACAAATGCAACCTCAGCAAGGACAAAGCTGCCACGCGCCTGGCACGTTCCACTGGCATCAGTAGGGAAGGCCTGGGAAGCATCGCAGACGAAACATCAACAAAATACGAGCTACTACAATATCTACATTTTATCACGCACCTCGTATGTCACTAACACCAAACGAAACATGAGAAATTAAGAAGACGAAACTTCAGCAGCATCTACGTGTCTCAAGGATGTGCAAAATTAAAAATAGCGTAAACAAGATAATCAAGAAGACGAAACTTCAGCAGACTCCGTGCGTCCAAAAAAAGGTGAGATAATCAAGAAGACGGAACTTCAGGCGGCGAGGCGAGGTTCTCAAATTCTTTAATTACTATTGTAGGTGTGATAAATTCGTAATCTTTCGATGTGGTATTTATTATTCTTGTATATCCTTGTCCCTTATGGTTCTTCGCACCTACATTACCAAAATAGACTCCCTTGATTGGCTCGATTTTGGGAATAAATCCCTCTTTTATCTCCAGATTTGTAATGTTAATCGAACATTTGTAATGGTACCGAACTTCGTTTCCGCACGATTATCTTTTCTCTTGTATCGAAGGGGATATAAATATTTCCCCACTTACATGCTTTCGCTCGTAATCCAAACGAGCCTTGCATCCTGCGAAAAATTCGGATCCTAAGATTCCATCTTGATCGATCAGCAATGAGTCAACTACGTGAAAAATAACTTTTTTTTTTATAATTATTATTATTAACGTAGAGGAAATCCGCACGGACACCAGGTCGCTTCTGGGGAAAAGCGGCGTGGTAATGCCGGACTCCAACCGACTAAAACCTCCACGATGACCGTCCCGGCAGCGGTCGAATAGGAAGAGCATGACGACATTTCGTCGTCGGATCTCACCGCCCCGCCGCGATTGCGGCGTCGCCGCATCCCATCCCGTGAGGGTCCCGGGCCGACGGTCATAACGTCGAGTTCCTCCAACCCTCTCCGAGACCCCCCAGTTCGTGTGTCCCCTTCGCCAGACGCATGAGCGTGTTCGGGGGCCTGGCGGCCCACCCCCGGACGGTCACGGTTGCTCGATGACGACTCGGGGCCCGTTTTACAACCCGCGGCTGCGCCGGTACTATGGTATCCCTCCCCTGCGCTGTAAACGATTTTTTGGTTCGTTTCTCTGTCCATTGTGATTCTGAAGTCGCCGAGGTCGTCAACAAGGGTTTTCATCCTGGTGCCACTCACTCTTTCGCACCCTGCCCCAGCAAAGGCCGGCGCAGGGTGACGGGGAGCCCCACAAGAAGGTGAGGTGAGTGGTCTTGGCAGATACGGGCCCACCAACTTCTCCGAGGTTCTTCGCACCGGATCGGCAAACTGGCGAGGGCCGAAGACGCCGACCAGTCACCACCCGGCTATAGGAGAACATTAGATTCATCGTGGTTTCCCGATGGGACCAGGGCGTGGTCCTACGCCCTGAGAACCCGTAGCCGCCTCGTGCTCCCCACGTGAAAAATAACTGGATTTCCCACAACCTGCATTACGATTGCATGATTGCTGCAGCATGATTGCTGATTCGGATAAGGCAGGTTTCTTGATGACATTGATTTCTGATCCGGGGTCTAATAGTAAATTTGTCTTAGTTTTTAAATCTGGGAAAATTATTCTAGCGGTGGGAGTACTTGGAGTTTCGTTTATTTTTATTGAAATAATCCGGAGAGGTCGTCGTCCAAATCTGAGTCCGGCCGAACATATCCTTTAATTTGTTCCCGAAATCGTTCAAACTGTTTAGCTAACTGTCCTGTATGGCGAGGAACGCGTGTCCGCGAAGCTACGCCGCGAAGCTTACAGAAACCTGATGCCGCGGAATCATGTTTCGTGCGCGCTCGCATGCTCTTAAATATTGAAATACTGAGGGTCGATATCTGACGAATATTGGTACTGAATCGATCGCGTCTTTTAACTTAATTGGTTGGGGGCTACCGTCTGTCGGTATTGTCACCTAGGGAATTATCGGCGGTGATGCGGGTGTCTCGATTTCCTTTTTTGTCTTGAGTGAACGCATGTCGTCTTTTAATTCATTGATTTTTGTACTCATGTCGGCTATTACTCGTAAATTCGCATCGCATTCGCATCTCGCGTCTCCCCTATCTTCCGGTAGTTGGGACAAAGACTGTTTGTCTGTTTGAAGGACTTTAGTTAACTAAACCTTAAGATTTATAACGGGCCCTCGGGCTAGCCGAACATGTACTGCGGAGACACATCGACATCTGGCAATCATCGAAGAATAGGGTCTGCGTGTGGCGAGCCACGGGACAGAAACCGTTGGAATGTTTACTGTCGCGTGTCGCCACAAATATTTCTTTTAAGGAGAGCTATAGAATTACTCCATACCTTTGTTAAACAAAGCGTTCATCCCGTGACCGCGGCTACGTTCGGCGACTGACTGTCGCCTCAAGCCCAAGCTCATTATCACAACTCTCGAACAATTACAATTGGACTGGGTGACTGCAATTATTTAATTACAGCTATGGTAGATTCTGAATTACAATGTTACGGGATTTTCCCAAAATACCAAAGGGAAGGCTCCGGTGTTCTTTCATCTCCGACATATTAATAAGGAACCATTTGGCTGAATAACGAAAAAACATATAAAGATTTCTTTAGATTATGTGACGCGGTCAAAATCAAATTTCAGGAGTTGAATTTAAAAACATTTTGTCCCTATGAATTCACAACCTCCCAAAGCTTCGAAATCCACACATATTTCTTCCTTCAGATGATTCTGTGATTACATTAGGGTTGTGAAGACATATTTTAAGTGAAACTAATTGTTTTAACTCGTAATTATTGTTAAAATAAGAATATTTAATGACAATTAATTGTTATTAAAAAATGTATAGGTTTCACTAATTGCTATTAATTTTTACTAACTAAAAATATATTTTTAGCATAAGAATATTTAATAGCAAATAATTTTTAATAATTTTTATTGGGTAAAAATTAACTCTTAAAATAAAAGTATTTAATAAAAATTAATAGTCACTAATTCGGCTGCAGTGGTCGGATCGCAAAACAGCTTCCAAGCCAGTCAAATGCGTGTGTCACGTCGAAGACAGAAGAAATCATGAAACCAATAGATCGCTGGTGATCTCCTCTCCTCGCGTCGCAGTAAATATATTCGTACGTTTCACGAATAACGTGAAGGAATTGAACTTCGTATAAGATGATGGAAATTTTATTGTATAAATCCAACGGAGTGACGGTTCAAAGTGTTACAGAATAATTAACAGAATAATGTGTTGAGCGCTAATGTAGGAGGGTTTTTATATGGAGGTTTTAGTCCCTTTGGAGGGGTTATCGTCCGATGTATATCAGAGGCGGCTATTCAGTTGCTGTTTTGTTATTATTTCGATAGCTGTGGCATGCAGGATGTTTCGTCTACTTTATTACTGTTTCTGAGCGGGTGACAGGTGCATCAGACGCAATGCAATACTTGAAACTTGCTTGTTGAAAAATAGAAGCAGTGCTGTCCATGATATTAACGCTGTGGTATATGTGTCAACACAAACATGGCATACATATGTTGGAACTAGTGCGGCTATGGATATCGCCCATGTGATTCGAGTTTTAACAAACGTAGCCGCGTATGGCGCGGGGGTACCGGAAGAAATCCGTCCTTAATTAAAGCCTTAATTAAAGCTTACCGTCACACCGACGAATATTTTTTCCTCGATTCTGAAGTTTCATAAGGCTGCTTTTTAAAATATTGTAACAAACTAAAAAGAAAGCACTGTTTGCAAAAATTTTATCATTTCTTTAATTTTTGTAGTAATAACTCTTAAATTCATAATAAAACTAGTAGATGATTTTATATAGACGCAATGGGAAGGTTATCAATTCTTCACCGGTAGTGTGTATTTTACAAAACAATGAGTATAAGTATTTTCTTACACCATTAGAATATGTAATACCACCAGAAAACGGCGGTATAATATACATATATATATACGTACATAGACAGTTCGAATGAAAATAGAAAAACGTTTGAGAGGCGTTCCCTACATACTAAACAAGATAATAATCAATATTGACACTTAAAAATAGCAGAAAATATTCTAAGGCTCAATAAAGATTTTGAACTAATGCATGATCCATTTTTTAATATCACTCGTACTTTATTCATACAAATTGTTATGTATTCTATGGCTTCTTTCAATATATATAGTTTCATAGTTTTATACGTACGACAATAAATATGTCAACCCTATAATTCATTATTATAAAAGTATATCAGATTTGCCGGCGAATCTGTGTTTAATATTTTTTTTACTATTAGATGATTCAATATTAGATACGTTAATATTACCCGAATATTTACACATTACATTTTCAAATATTATATCGCTTCCGTTCTTGTTCCAGTAAGGTTTTGTCACGTTATCGGAAGAAGGAAACATTACAAATAAAAGAGACCAAAAAATTTCTTTGGAAATCGTTTCATAAGTAAACAGATTAGGGATATATGTGTTTCCAGGACGAGATTTATTAATTCATTCGTACTATAGTTAACGATAATATTGTTAAGATATTAAAAATTTATTTCTGATTTAGTGTGCGAGATTTACTTTAATTCTATTTCTTCATTTTCATTCATTCACAATCAATCTTTACAACTTTGCCTTCACAAAGGCTTGAGAGAACTATATTCATCAAATTATTTCTTGACGTCCATATCCATCACATGAGATTTTGATAAAGTTTTTCTTAAGATATGTCACTGAAAAGCATCCGTAAAAAAGATTTAAAAAATTTTTCACCTGCTCTACATAAACTTCAGCTTGTTATAACTTGCAGATCTATTGGGCTAATCCTTCTTTCCAATTTTTTTTATGTGTTTGTTAGATAAATAAGCCTGTTGGAAGAATCTGGCAAATAAAATGAAATAGCTGAGGTACATCAGCATAGCAAGTTTGATGTTCAAAGGCGTAACGTGACATTCAACTTGGGCACTGTGTACATAGTAGTAAGCTGATGCAGTTAAAATGCAACCCACAACCATTTGTGATAGCTGTAGCGTAGTAACAAACATGGCGACCCATTTTGGTATATTGAACCGCATTGCTTTCAGAGCATAATAGGAGTACATCCAGGCATGAACGAAAGAGTTTACCAAGCCAAACCACTTGCCATTTCCTGTGGCCTCTGCATAAGAGAACCAGGTATAGAGAAGGACTGTTACGTGATGGTACCAATGTAGAAAAATCAACGGTTGCTTTCGTAACACAATGAAGGCTGTGTCGCCAAATTCTACTAGCTTCGATAGGGCAAAGGTCCACGACCAAAAACCGAAAACTGGATCTTGAGTAAGATGGCTGGAAAGAATATAATTACATTTCTATTATGATATAATATTTTGGAAATATTGTTATATGTTATGAACATGATATATAAATTGAAGTTACATAGTGTGTTTCTTAATATCTGTCTGATGTTGTGTATTTTTCATATTACAAACAATTTACTTTTATGTTGGAAGTGGCTGAATTTATTTCAAGTATAGTACAATAATAACAAATGCAGTTATTTTTGTTATAATATCAAAAATAAAAATTTCCATTTATCCATATTTTATACATTTCTTTGAAGTTTCTCAATTTTCCACAGCATCGAACAACATTTTGCAATAAAAGTTAACAAAAAGACGCGAATTTCTAGTATTAAAGAAAATTTGCAGATAAAATTAAATTATAGATTAAAACTGTTTAGCTGAATTCCTTGCTTGTAGACAATTGCTACGTTTAAACTGTCTTTCTAAACGTAATAATTTCCGGGATATTCCGTAAAATATGTTTTCAGTCTCAATTTTGCAGGATATTTTTGCTCCTTCGACATGGATTTTCCCGTGTAAAGATAATATGTGTCAAATATATTACGAATCCCCTGTTAGATACGTATGCTATCGCAAGGCGGATTGAGCATGTACAGATACTTTTAGCATAAAATCAAATT
Organism: Bombus vancouverensis nearcticus; assembly: GCF_051014615.1. Classification (NCBI taxonomy): domain Eukaryota; kingdom Metazoa; phylum Arthropoda; class Insecta; order Hymenoptera; family Apidae; genus Bombus; species Bombus vancouverensis. The sequence continues at coordinate 924,247 of NW_027468917.1, read as the reverse complement.
CTGTATGCATTTACATTTAAAACGTTTCGGGCTAATATTATTAAAAAGAACAGTTTTTAAGGTAAATGAAGTTTTATTATCTATTATTCAACACACATCCCTTCCTTGTCATATTTTTTTGAATTGCTTCTACAGTATTGAGTTGATGTAATGACCCACTTGAGAGGCTCGAATTGCTTGACTGACTATTCCCTCTTATGTTTTTCCGGAGGAAAGTTTGGCGTGGGTGTGCCCTTTGAACGAAGAACGCGGATTCGTTGTTCACACTTTTCGTCAAGGAAGTGAGGGTAACCATCCGCGATGCCGATTGGTTATGAGCCATGCTAATGAAAAAGGATATGAGGTAGTCTCCCACCAACGTGGATCGGGGGGTGACTTCGTTCCTGGGGAAAACCAGTCCTTTTCGATAAACATGTGTTCGGTATTCCCATTCGGTGACTACACGCTTTCTCCGTGATTTCTAAGAGCCTAATAAACTCAAGGACTTTTCCGAAACCCGAAAATAAACTGAAAATACTTACTTCTAGACAAACAGTTTGACTGGCAAACATGTGGAAACAATGAAGCCAAAGTTGACGGTTTATGGTGGGTCCTTGAGTTTATTGAGGGCCGCTGGCTGCCAGGTAGCGTCGGCTGGAGTACAGCTGTTCCATGCGACGTAACAGCGTGGGAAGCTAGTAGCGCTGTGTCGTCAGCAAATGTTGCTATTGTTATCTCTGTTGATGTTGGTAAATCGGTAACAGTGTAGATGGAGAACAGCAGGCGTCCGAGGACACTACCTCGGAGTATGCTAGATTCCATTGGGAACGCTGTGGAAGTGACGTCTAAGTATTTAACCATGAGTTGTCTATTGGTTAGGTAGGACTTTAAGATGGAGTAGTTGGTGTGTGGTAGGACTTTTTTAAGTTTGTATAGTAGTACTTCGTGTCATACTTTGTCGAATGCCTGTTGAATGTTTAGGAATATCGCTGAGCAATATTTTTTCTTTTCAAGGGATTGGTTGATAATGTGTGTTATGCGATGGATTTGCTCTACTGTTGAATGCTGTTTCCGAAAACCGAATTGATGATCTGGGAGTATTTTCAAATCCCCCAAGAGTGGAAGGAGTCTATTCGTTAGCATTTTCTCGAATAGTTTTGACAGGATAGGTAAAAGACTAATTGGGCGATAGAAGCAGAGTTTCATATATTGGTTTTCCGAGTTTAGGGATGAGAGTAATCAGTGAAATTTTCCAGGCCTTAGGAAAGTATTCAAGGCGAAGAATTGCGTTAAAAATCGATGTGACGAGTGCAATCCCTTTTATGAGAAGTTCATTGATTGCTCTATTGCCTATTAGGTCATGCCCCGCTGCTTTCTTGGGGTTTAGGCGACTGATTGATTCTATAATCTCTGCAGAAGTGAAGGGTTCAATAGGAGGAGACATTTAGAAGGGAGAGTGCAGGTGTTCAGTAATGTCTGCGGCAGCTTTGGAGGAATGGGGTTTAAATACTTTAGACAAGTATTTAGCAAACAGGTTGGCTTTACCTATAGGGCTACACGCCCATCCACCTTGCGGATAGCGGATTGATGGGATTATTTGCGGGGAGCGCGTGAGTTTCCTGGAAGCCCTCCATAGTGAGTAGTTGGAGTCAGCTGTGGGGGACAAATTGGCGAGATATTTATGAAAACAGTCGTTTTTATAATTTTTGATGATTGTGATTGGCTTTCTAGTTGCGTTGTTTAGTTTGCGTTTGTTATCCGGTGTTCTATGGGACTACCATACTCTTCTTAGTCTACGTTTTTCTGCTATTTTTTTAAATATGTAATGGGGATATTCACGTTTGCTGATAGAAGTCTTAGTAGGTGTGGAGGAGCGGATAGCGTTTATTATGCTCGTGTTTAAGTATTTCGTGACTGCTTCGATATCTTCATTAGTTTTTAGTGAAATTAAGGCTGAAGTTGAGTCATTAAAGACTTCTCTAAAGAGCTGCCAGTTGGTGAGTTGATTATGAATAAAGCCATTAGGTGTATTCTCGATACTTGTTGAACTGACTGTTGCTATCACGGGCGAATGGTCAGAAGAGAGATCAGCCGAGGAGTTGATTTGGACATATTTTGGCGAGATATTTTTAGTTATGAAGAAGTCAAGTAAGTCAGGTATTTTGTTAGTGTCAGTGGGCCAGTGTGTGGGTTCATATGTGGTGAAGTAGTCGAGATTGTTGGTGATTATGCTGTTTAAGAGATTTTTGCCTCTTACTGTGACCTCTGCCCCATTGGGTAAGTTTGGCGTTATAGTCTCCTCCAGCTATGAATCTATTGCCCAGAGTGCCAAGAAAGTTATCAAAATCTTCTTTGGCGATGGAGTGTCTGGGAGGGCAGTATACTGCTGAAGTGGTGATTGTACCATGGTAGTCTTCTATTGCTACGTTTGTTGCTTGGAGGTAATCTTTCTGGAATGATGGAAGTTCGTAGTGCTTAATGCTGGATTTGATAATGATTCCGGTGCCACCGTGGGCCTTTCCGCTGGGATGTTGGGTATGGTAGAAGTTATAACCATTTATTTTCAGATAGTTTTTGTCGGTGAAGTGGGTTTCAGATACGAGCATTACGTCGACTTGCTGTTGCTTTAGGAAGAGTTCTAGTTCGAATTTGTATTGAGCTAGCCCCTTGGCATTCCAAAGAGCTATGCGTCTTGATTTTATTTTGCGTCGGGGCGTATTAATTTATCCATGGTGAGTGTTAATAGTGATAGCAAATTATTTATTTGTTCAGATTGTTTTTCTATTAACTTTTCAACTCTAATGTCACGTTGATTCGGGATTATTTCACATTCCGCACGTAAGGTGAGAGATTCGTATTCCAATTATGATCGTTATTACAAAATTTATTAGAAACTGACAAAGTAACGATACAGAATGTTATAACAGAACAGAATAGAATGTCGAGTACTGACTTGGGAGGTTTTTTTATATCAAGGGGTTGGCTCCTGTGGAGGGGTTATCGTTGGATGCCGGTCACATAGGGATCCTGTTACTGCTTAGTTACTGTTTCGATGGCTAAGGTATGTGAGAGATATGATTATCCTATTGCTGCATTCGCGGGGCCACTGTGACACTAGAGACGTTGTCTGTGTTCTATGAATTGGAGACATTATTTTGAGAATGGTCCCTGTGGTTATTTGGATTATTTTGATTTCCTTGTACTGTTTGGGAGTAGTATAGGAGATTGAAGTAGTAGTGAATTTCGGAAGACTGGGTATTTGATTGGTTGTCTCTTTGGCTCTAAGCTTGGGATACTTATTTATACATAAGGTTTTGTAGGCTGAGCGGCCTTTGTAGTTAGCAGAATGGTCACCTTGACAGTGGATGCACTTCGTTGGGGTTTCCGGTGATTTAGTGCACTGGTCAGTGGGGTGTGTACCTGCACATTTAACGCAGCGGATTTATATGCAATCGCTTCCTCTGCAATGTTTGCATTTTTCAAAGCTTTTGTTCATGCAATAGCTCTAGTGTTTTGTTCTCGTGTTTTCGTTCTAGTTATCCTAGTTGAACAAGTTTTGAAGTGTCCGTACCTGTGTAACGTCAATTCACATCAGAGACCAGGCCACACACCACGGACAGGATGGCACCCAGATGTCTGCATATCCTTGGCGCGTGCCCTCAGTAGTCTTAAGTACCCACCAGGGGTCTTGGCATTTTCATAGTTAAGGTCCTTCGGACCAAGCGAGTATTTCTTGTCTTAGATTTCCCTTTACGTTTATTGTCTACCACGTGTTAGCCTAGAAAGTTGGTTTCCTTCACATCTGACATGTTCCGTTGGCAACTTTCTCGCGAGAGCGGCTAAAACCCTTCCTGGTCCACCAACCGTCCTATTATCCAATCGGAGACGGTATCTACTGCCCTCACTTCCTTAACCAAAATTGTCATCAACAAATCCGATAGTCCCGTGTCCTTAGACACACCCACCCCTAGCTTTCCTCAGACACAGTATCGTCAGTAAAACTTCACTTATTCTGTATCCTTAGAATAGTCAACATATCTATATCGGTCTCTACCCTTATAAGTCGCGTACTTAATATATTGTTGTAACTAAGTCTTACATAACGTGGTTGGAGTGAATTGTGATTTATGCTAATTCAGTGCATGTTACATTGTGATTGGTGAATTCACAATAAAGGTTGATTAAAACAAAGTTAATTGTTGTGTTACGACTCAACTATATTTTATTTCCACCAACCAACCCTAAAAATTACGTGACACCTGCCTGTTCAAATGGATCGAATAGAGCATTCTCTCTTCCTCCGAAGATGGTTGTATTTCATCTTCACTCAATATGTTGCGTCGTGCAACACTCTACCTGGACCCGGCCATACACCGCGGGCCAGACAGGCCCCAGATGTCCGCTCATTCTTACGGCGTACCCTCAATAACCTTAAGCACCCGTCATAAATCCCACTAATTTGCTTGCTAAGGTCCTTCAGACCCAACAAACATCTGTTTTCTGAATCATTTCTAAAGATTATTGTCTACCACGGCTTGACAAGGGAAAGTTGGGTTTTCCCACGTACGATGCTTCCTAATAACAACTTTCTATCGAGAGCAGCTAAGACCCTTCCTAGTCCACCAACCTTCGTTTAACCAATTAACAACAAATCCGATGGTCCCGTGCGCTAGACACACGCATCCTTAGCTTTCCTCCGCTACAGCATCGTCACCGAACATCACTGATTCTTCAACCTTCAAACATACAACATCCTTCGACCGGGTCTACACCCGAAGATCAGTCAGTCACTTATCTTATACATACGCACCAGCGTAACTATCTTCTTCACAAAGTTGTTGGAATAAACTGTCATTCACACCTTGTTACATCAGTGTCATATTCAATTAACCACCTCTATTATCCTAATCGAAATAGGGGATCGATCATTTCGTGGCGTCGATTATCTAATCGTGACGGGAATTTACGACTCCCGTTGGCGTGCTTCCTCGCGATCGCGTCTCTCCGCGATCGAAACACAATGTCATAGATCTGTTTTGCCGCTTTTTAATTTCTTGTTTCTGAATATTTGCTTGAAACTTTTTCACTTCAGGGAATGACTCATCTTCTTCTTTTAGCTGATGCATCTTCGTGTTTTCACTCTGTGAAAAAGTTCTCTTTCTATTACTATTTCTTGTTGTCATTGAACACTTTTCTGGCTGTATTGCATCTTCTCTTATAGGGAATGTGTCTGTGAAGTACCCGCGATTTTCCTTGAAATTGTTTCGCTTAAAACACTTTTCTCATTTACTATGTTTTGTAGGGCTTTGTGTTATTTCTTCTTCTGAGCTACTTCTAGCACTTTTCCTTTTTTTTAGATCGGTTTTCACGTTTCCTCTAAAAATGTAGGATATATTTAATTACGTTATAATAGAATTTATATGCACAATGTACATACATTGAGCGATTAGATTTCAACATATTAATTAACCGATATCAAGCATTATTAAGTACTATATATAAAGGTTAGTATTGATCAGTAACATGAGATTCGGGGTAAGATTAAAGATATTAAATTTCATCATAATATGATACAAACATTTACATTACTGTCATCGTCACGAATTAATGGCTTTCGTAATTTTGCAACAAGTGACATTGACTGTTGTTTTTTAATATTAATTGCAGCTTTCCTTCAACCCTCTCTTTTTGCTCGGCTCTTCAAAACTTTTGGCGTAGTTGTAGTTGAAGGGCCAGGTTGTGGTGTTTGAGCAAAGTATCTCCAAAATGGTCGTTAACAGATTTTTTAACACCCAAGCAACGTATATTCAATATATCTTTGGTAATTAGTGCTTTAATCCGATTCTTTGATGTAGTGCCGATATTCCTACAACCGATAAATCTACAAATAAATTCTTTATAAGTGTAGTATCGTGGAAAGAAGGGCCTGTGGTGGCACTCGATAGTTAAATAGCACCACTCGACACTAACTAGTGTCGGACGACGAAGTGGTTAGCGCCTTAGGTTACGAACGTAGGAGTCCGATTTTTCTTCCACGGTACAAAAAATGAGGAAAAGAGCGGCCGTACCCAGCAGCGACCTCTACAGCGCTGAGCACAGCTCAACGATACTACATAAGTATTTAATATATACATTAAACTATAGTTTGTAATAATACATACCATAATTTAATATTGTGGTTGAAATTATGACATATGTAACAATTAATACAAACACTTAACTTGGAAGTATATGTAAATTATTTTTCAAAAAAAATATTTATATGAAACAATAATAAAATAATGAAGTAACGTTGAGAATAAAATCTAGTTTAATTACAAATATATGCACTGTTAACAATACCGTTCTTATCAATTTTATTAAATTTACAGTGAAGCTTGCAATTACACTAATGTCAATGAATATTAACGTATATGTTTATTATTACACCAAATAAAAGTGAAAGTACTCTAATGAAAAATACAATATACTTTAATGGAAATAAAACAAGTGAAGCGTTTATTAATATTATTATACAGTACTATATTATATTATTATAATATTTATTAATATTTACTTACCTTTTACGTTTGCATAAAAACTACAAAATTGTAAATATCAACTTTTATAACAGAGATAAAACAAGTCACAGAAATTCGTGTCTTTCAATGGCAAAATGCGTTAAAGGAAGGGAAACGATAATCTCCGTTTCGCGTCACAAGCGGGACTGTGCCAGTTTTGCTCCTTGAAAGTACATGTAGCGGTACATGAGCTAGAGGACAATTCAAATTATGTTGTTTTTTTGCCTCGGAGTATCAATATCGTTAGGACATACATAATGTAGCAATAAATAAACTCCGAACAAAACTATGTTGCCGCTACGTGCAACTGTCGAACGAAGACGAATTTGAATTTTCCGATTCTCCTCCGACCAGTTTATACTGTACCAGTTTAAACGGACGCAATCGTAAAGAGTTATCGATCATGTAGTGGATCGTGTGAGGATCAATAATGTAGAGAATACGAGAAATTGCTGCTGCAACGCCTCAAATATATTTAGAATAAATAAAATAAATACGAATAAATATAAATACCGTCGAGAGACGCTCGTACAAATGTATTCGCGAAGCTAGGGTATGGTCGCTTGCGAAAAACTCGATAACTATAACTCGGATGACTCGGATAATAACTCGTAGATATTGATCGATAATTCGTAGGTACTCGGTATATACAAACTCGCGATCACGTCCGTTTATTTATACTGGGGGAGGGGGGGGGGAGTCGGAAAATTTGAATTCATCTTAGATCGACGATTGCCCATAACGGTGACTTTGTTTTGTCCGGAGTTTACCTATCGATATGTTTCGTGCGTCAAGGCGATGTCCGTGTTCCGAGGCACAACAACATGAGTCGCTCTCGATCCGCCACGTCCTATGACTCTACCGACTATCTACCGAGTATTGATCAGTTACTAACGAGTTATGAGCGAGCGGTTATACACTGTCTTAGCGAATCCGTTAATACGAGCGTCTTTGCGAACATTATCTGTTCTTATTTATTTAATCATTTTAAAATATACTTGACGGTTTCTACAACGGGCAATCTCGTCTAATAAATCTCTCGATTAACCATCCTCTACACACAAGTCCCTTAATACATAACGACTTTTCAGTTCAATTGAGATCATTGCGTTTAACGCCATCTATTCGCCCGGGCGCGCCATTTTTCTCTAGAATATAAATTGTACCGCATGCTTGAATATGTACCGCATGCTTGAATATGTACCGCATGCTTGAAATAGCCAGCCATGTTGATATGGAAGAGGAGGCGAAAGTGGAGCATATTGTAGAAGGAATAGTAGATGAAGAAAACAATAAGTCTACTACATCCATTAAAGAATTGAGGAAGAGATTAATCATGTACGAGGAACAGAATTATCGCAGAGCAAAATTGATTGTGAAGCTAGCCAAAATTGAAAGGAGCAGGATGCCCAGTCAATCTGGAGATATGAAGAAGACGAGATGTTACAATTGCGGCGACGAAGAATATGAGTGTGCAGAGTGCCCGAATAGGTCGAGAGGACCCAAGTGCTTTAAGTGTAGAGAGTACGGACACATCGTATCGAAATGCGACAACCTGAGCGAGTCCCATAAAGTTGTTTCTAGCACGTGGCAATCGTTGCAGACGAAGCGTGGTAAAGACTTCAAGATCGGAAATTTCGAATTGAGCGCGCTAATAGATACCGGTAGCGAACTAACTTTAATGAGAGTGAATCAGTATGTGAAAATTGGTATCGGGTCCGGAAGAAATTGTACACTCGAAGAATTTTCGACGAATATTGTGATAGATGATGAGTCGTACGTTGTAACGATACATGTAGTTTCAGATACTTTGATGCAACACTCGTTCATAATTAGCACATACTTCCTGAATACCGTCGAATTAAACATAAAGGACGGAAATGCTTCTATTCGTAAAGTAGAGAAAAAAGATTGTAATAGACACCCAGAGGTGTTTAAAGTAGATATAGAAATGCGGCAAGACAAAGTAATTGAGTCTTAAAGTCTTAATCCGACTTTGCAAATCCGATCGTAGTTGAAAAAAGGAACGGATCTCTTCATGTTCCTATCGAGGAGAATAGTAGAGAATGTACGGCAGTTGTAGTTACCATGAGTCCTTATCTCGAGGACACCGTCGTCATGAAACAAAAATTTGTTGGATAAACCGGTTTTTTTGCGTGAAGAGGGAAAAATGCTATTACGCGTACCCAGAGAGATCCGCGTCTCTGGGTTATGTAGGACTCGGCAGGTGACATCGCCATACGCCCTAAAAACCCCTCGATCCTTTATTTGATTAGACACGGACAACCCCGGCATAGCCGATCAGCATTCATCAGGATTGTCATTAACCGCGTCTCCGAATATTTAACGTTGCATGCTGGTACCGCTCCTCCTGTTCGCTGACCCCATAGCCATTTCCATTTCTCTTTTGTAATTTATTATCGATTTGCAGAACGCTTTGAGCTTTGTCCAGTATTCGTCCTTGGTAACCACGGTGTCCACCAAGTTGACCACACTTATCCTGAGACCCAGGAAATTCTCGAGTTCGATCGTTATGTTCATTAGGTCCATTTAGGACACACGAACAGGACGTGTTCTGCATCGTCGTTCGGGTCACCACAATCCCTACACTTAGTGTCGACCCCCTTACCGATCCTCTTTCTGCAGCTGTTGAAGATACCATGCCCCGTTAACATTTGCATCGTAAAGTAATCGATGTCTCTCCTTTCCTTGGCGAATATAGACGCATTACCTATCAACTTCCTAGTAAAGTTGTCCTCTTTGTAATTGCCCTATTCCGCTTGTCACTCCATTAGGGCTTTCTTCCTTATGTCATCCAGTTCTTCTTTTAACATGATGTATCTATCGATCACTTCACCTTCAACAGCTAAGCTCTTATAAATCTTCATTCTCTCGTATGATTCTTTCAACATCCTAGCTTTAATGTTGATCGGTAAGTTGCCGGTCAATACACAAAGCACCGCATGAGATACAGTGAGGTAGGCTGTAAATGTAATGCACAGGGCAGTACGTTGGGTCCTTTTTATAATCTTCCTGTTCTTCTCATAGTTCATTGCATCAGCCCACACAGGCGCACCATATGTCACGATGGGTTCCCAAACATTGTAATAGAGCCTGCGCGCCAAGCCAGGCGGACCATTGATATTCGGCAGAATTCTTAGGAAACTAAAGTCCTTCAAACAGACAAACAGTCTTTGTCCCAACTACGGGAAGATAGGGGAAACCTATTGTTACGCCATACGGTTTACCATAGATCATATTCTTAACTGTCGATCGCGCCACTATAATGTTGCAGACGGATCGTCGCGTCTGCCCGGCAAACAAACATTGTAGTGGCAAGCGCGTGGTTCATTAAGCAGGGCGACTTCCAGAAACGTCGACTCGTGGCCGTTATTTTACCTCGCGTAAAAGAATGTGGCGTGATCCGAACGTAGTGGGGGTCGCCTTCCAGAAAAAACGAAAAAAAATCGAAAGGCGTGCAGAACTTTTCGAGAAGCCGAACCGTCAACACATCTCTTATATCGCGCATTACTTATCAAGCAAAACGCAGTTACATTTCTTTTTGTTGTTCTCTTTATGTCTTCCTAGTTGATAATTTGTTAAAATAAACGTTAATTTATTTGTGTTAATTCTGTGGAATTCATTGAACTACCCTTATTATCCTAATCGAAATAAGGGAATCGATCAGTTCGTGGCGTCGATTATTTAATCGTAACGGGAACTTACAACTCTCGTTGACGTGCTATCTCGCGATCGCGTCTCTCCGCGAACGATCGAAACACAACGTTCAAACGACAATTGATAGTCCTGACGAAATAAACGTCGCTCAGAGAGTCGAAAATTTGTCTCTTCAAATTTTAAGCGGATACGAGTTATCCCCACTACTTCGCGGAACTGATCACTGCATGTAGTTTCCGGTGTTTTCTTTGTCTGCTCCAGCGATAACGCAATTACTCATAAATTGCCAAAATAAGAAAAACGAAATTTTCATATTTTTTATTTCATTGTTATAAAACGATTTAATTGGATTTTTGAGAATCTCACGATCAAAATGATATTGGACGATAGCTAAACTCTGGAAATGCGCAACGTTCGGTCAACTGCACAGAAGACCATGCCTAAGTCCGACACAATTCTTTGAAGTTACAATGAATGTTGATACTAAATCCGTCGTTTAGAGATACCTTGGCTTCTTACGACACTAAGTTAAACAACTTCCGTTATTTGCTGACTAGTCCAAATGGATCCAGACACTGGTTAAATTATATTTCTTTTGACTTTATTTGTCTAGATATAAAATCTGTAAGGTATCTCGTTGTATCTCAATTGCTTCCCTTCTTTCTTATTCCTACATTCACCGTATTCACAAAACAACGATCCAAAGACAAGTAACAGCGGTCAGTTTGTGAAAAGTGCTCGTTAACAAATCTTAAATTACAACGAAACGAAATTGTTCAACACCTTAAAATTGAAAATTACCGAACTAAGTAGGAAAAAGGCCACAATGTTTGTAGAACCTCGATAAGTGTTCGCCGAGACAGTTTCGACATCTGGACTACGTCGGACAGTTTACGACGGATATCCGTCACATAAAAGGGGTAGAAAATAACGTAGCCGATACTCTATCTCGCATCGAAGCGATCGGAAAACCAATAGATCACCATACGCTAGCTGCAGCGCAAGAAAAGGATAGCGAGCTACGCAAAATTATCAACGCTGGCTCGAGCGCGTTGCAGCTGAGAAAAGTACGATTTCCCGATCACAACGTCGAGTTATACTGCGATATTAAAACCGAGACCGTGCGACCGTACGTACCGGAACCGTTACGCCGCACCGTATTCCAAGCGCTACATGGACTTTCCCACCCGGGGATGCGAGCTACGCGAAAATTGGTAGCGACGCGCTTCGTCTGGCCGTCGGTAAATAAAGATTGCCGAACGTGGACACGACAATGCATACCGTGTCAGCGCAACAAAGTCACCAGACACGTATCCTCGCCCGTCGGAACGTTCGGAACGCTAGCGGGCCGGTTCGAGCATATACACGTAGATATCATCACAATGCAATATTCGCAAGGATACCGTTATTGCCTTACGTGTATCGATCGTTTTTCGCGTTGGCCTGAAGCCATACCTATCGCCGATATGGAAGCGTCAACCGTGGCTTCGGCCCTCCTTTCTACCTGGATATCTCGTTTCGGCGTACCCTTGAAAATTACGACTGATCAAGGACGTCAATTCGAATCGCGTTTATTCGAGGAATTATGCCGGTTGCTCGGCGTCAAACATTTGCGTACAACGGCCTACCATCCAGCGTCTAACGGGATGGTAGAACGCCTACACAGACAATTAAAGGCGGCGATCAAATGCCACGACACGAGCAACTGGGTCGGAATTCTCCCGATCGTCTTATTAGGTATAAGAACCGCGATAAAGGAGGACCTAAACGCAACGGCGGCCGAAATGATTTACGGCATCGGCATACGTCTGCCGGCGGAATTCTTTTTGCCAACTAGTCAACGGGCCAACTTGGAATACGCGCGAAAATTTTTGCAAAAATTTCCTAAAGGAATTATAATCTATGAGATAAATGAAATAAAAATACAAAAACCAACTGATATTAAAAGAAGAATGATTATTTTACAAGATAATATGAAACTGTGTAAGGGATTACATATGTAACATATTGTCCCGATGTACACATATCTGCGAAGCGACTTACTACCCTGTATATTCCAGAAACTTCTTAGTTTGCCCCAGCCTTAGCAATTTGAAACTATTTTATTAAAATTAAGAATTTTCCACATTAGATCGAACGCACTTCTAATAGGTACCAAACAGTATATATATATAGCAAAATTTCACATATCTCTAAATTATTCACAGAAAATTAATACGGCACATAAATTAGACTTCGGATTGTAAAAATTAAGAATAAATAACCGATACAGTCTCACAAAAATAGAAGGATAAAGATAGAGATAAGGGATCAAAAACAACAGTTATTTTTCAAATTTGTATGAAAAGCCCTTAAGAAAATAAGTTCCTCCTTAAATTGAAAACAGTTATAGAAATCAAACTTGCGATAAAAGTAAAAAAGATAGAAAATAAGAAAATTGTATTTGTTTTTATGACTCACTTTTACATGTAGTATAATTTCCACCGCTATTTTAGCATAGAACGCTATTTTCAAACACGAATTGTTCCAACTCGATAGTCCCTTGCTTTACTGTAAACGGAAAATTCTTTCGTGTTCTCAACCAAATTTATCAAATTCCAGCAATGACACATGCTATGTGATTGTCAGTAGAACATGGAGAAATGTTTCCAGTAAAGTTTCGAGCGACTTATCGGCGATTTTCAGGAAACACGACGCGACGATATCGCGTGTACAGTGCTTCTATCGGTGTTGATGCGCTTTAATACATAGTGCAAGAGAACACTAATAAGATTTCCCAGTGGGCCTGTAAATCCTTATAGATCACTCAAAAATATATCATATTGTTTGTTTCAACTACTAGCAATTTAAAACGTCGTCTACATATATTTAGAAAGTTAGCAAAGACATATATTTGTTCCTGAGCATAATTTCTATCAGTTGAGCGTTGTAGCAAAATGTCCGATACAATTTAATGTTGAATTTGTCTTTTTTTTTAGGCTAGCTTGATTGGATTACAGGTAGATTTAAACGATCCGTGTGTTGCATCTCCAAGGCATCTTCGACTCATCGATACGCAGTGATACCCGGCAAACTTCTAGTGGACAAGCGACGTTGCTTGCAGGCAGTTTATATACATGTTTTGGCATGTGTTGTCGGCAGGCAATGTCTACAGACGCCTGTAGTCTGCCCGTACGCGCCTTAAGTTTCACTGACAGACATTGTCCGCCGATTACTACGACATCTGTCTGTGGACAATAGGCCGTCAGTGTGGAGTTATCTTTACCCGAATAATTTAAGAAATATAAAATAAACTTCAACGAAAAGTTGCTAGCTTCGATATCTTACTAATACAATGTTATCGAAATTGAATAAACCTCGTTACTGTATTTAAAAGGAAATTGCATTTATATTTCAAGTTTATAGAGACAACAACAACAACCAAACAAAGAATCGCAACGAAGAAATAAACGGATACAACAAACAGAACACTGGATCGAAGATAGAACAATAAACAAGATAGAACCAAGAAAACAACAGTAACGAAGAACCGGGGCGCAGAAAAAAGCACGAAGCGTGCGAGCTGGAGAGGAAACCTGTGACCGTCGGTGCAAGCGGTAAGCCTACAAAATGGTTGCCGAGCAGGAATAATCGGCTGGAGAGCCAACCTGCTGGGACCGAGCTATATGGTGGCAGGTATCGCGTGGCGCCAGCTAAGCGAGCTGCCGCCCGAAAGGGTAGGTTTAACTTGTCCAATGATCCGCAAGGAGAGGGCAAGTCGCGCGCCGACCATCTATGCGCGCCATTCCCAAGTCGAACGCGAACATCTAAATGCGAAGCCAGTATGCGTTTTTACTGCAGGTATGGCGCGGTCGACCAAAAGGTCGGGCCCTCAAACGCACACATTACTTGTACAATTCGAGTGCTGCAGATACGGAAAAGCAATTTATAATTTATCGTAATTTATCGTAATGCGAATTTTGGCGCGTCGTCATAAATAGATTTTTATTTAAAACGAAATTGTTAAATATCCTTTTGTATCAATTCACATAACGTTAATAAATCAATATTAGACATATTACTCATAAATTGTACATATCTTTGTGCATATACGCATAGTTTTCGTGCATATATCAATATTTGTATATTTTATGTGTATAACTTTCATATGCTTTTCGCAAATTTTACATTCATAAACATCTGCAATCTACACGTTACGTTTTTCGTTGTATTTACAAGTACGGACATTAGATATTCTATTACATTCTTTTATTATAATCTTTTGATATATTTATAGTTGTTTAATTATTAGGTCATCCCATAAGTTCGTGCCGTTTTTCGAGAGGTTATATATGTTAAGATCGTTTACATACCTTTCAGTTTCATGAAAAAATGTAATCCCTCTCTCGTTGTACAACTTCTTCCCATTTTTCTGGTAGGTTCCGTCTCGATAAAAGTTCTCTTGTTTTTCTTTAAAATAATTTTCTATGCTATTTTTGAGAGTGTCAATATTTTCAAATTTTTTAGCTACTAAAAAGTGTTGTAATGCTCTGAACAGGTGGTAATCAGATGAGGCAATGTCTGGGGAATATGGGGGATGTGGTAAAATTTTTCAATTAAATTCAGACAATTTTTTTGTAACGCTTTTCGCGACATGCGGTTTAGCATTGTCGTGATGGAAGATAACGTTGTTCCTATTCACTAAACCTGGCCGTTTTTCAGCTAGTGCTTCCCTTAATTTTTCTAACTGAGCGCAATATTTGTCTGAATTAATGGTATCACCACTAGATAAAAGTTCAAAATAGAGTATTCCTTTATAATCCCACCATACACACAAAAGAACTTTACGTGGATGTAACCCTGGTTTTGCACAGCGTTCAGGTGGCTGATTTCGTTGGGATCGACTACGTTTCCGTTCAGGGTTTTCGAAAAGTATCCACTTTTCATCACCAGTTACCAGGGGCGTTTAAGGAATGGTTCACGTTTATTACGTGCAATTAATGACATGCACGCTGTCGTTCGTTCAAGACGGTTCCGTTCCGTAAGTTCATGGGGCACCCAAACGTTCAACTTTGACACCATCCCCATTTCTTTTAAACACCTATGAATCGTTGTCTTAGGTATTTTCAGGACATTTGACATCTCTTGAACTGTCAAACTTGGTGATTTTTCAACAAGATCCCGAATTTTATCTCCGTCTGTCTGAGGAGGACGCCCGGAACGTACCTCCTCTTCTAAACAGAAATTCCCAGCTCTAAAACGTTGGAACCACTTCCTACAGGTGCGAGATGAAAGCGTATTTTCTCCGTAAACAGCACATATGTTTTTCCTGGCAATTGTTACCGAACTTTCTTTCCGAAATTCATATAACATGAGATGTCGAAAATGGATACGCATTTCACTCGTGATTTTTTACTGTTAGAAGTCACTGTGTTCACTATATTACGATCTTATGCCCACGAAGATCTACTCTAGCCTGTTCTCGATCAGCTAAGCTCAAGTGCATTGGTCCCGTATGGCCGTATGTTTAGAAATCGACACATGAAATATATACACAAAAGTGTATAAATATATACACAAAAACTTATGGGATCACCTAATATGTAAACGATTTTGAACTATTTAATTTAATAAAGACCTTAGATCGATGGATTTTAATTGCTGTCACATAATCGTTAATTCATTACTTTTCCTCAAACTGTCACGAATTTTCACAAAGTGTGTATTTCGGATCGTTAATCTCATACGGATGTAAACTTCATTTTCTTAATAATCTTGGTCAATCATGTATCACATTTTCTATAAAATCTATAAGATCAGCAAGTGCTCTAATACTTGTTAACAATCATATATCTTAATTCGTGCCTTTTGTATTAATACAGAAGCTTCATGCGAGAAAGAATTTTCGATATAAATGTTCTCAATGTTGTAAATCGAGTTCTGCCAGAGCAACCGAGCCAAACGGACGTGTAAAACAGTGCTTCAGAAAAAGTGCGGCAAGTGGGGAAGAGAAAGTTACGAACGGCAACGTCCATAGCTAAATGGTGGAAACTCGTGTCTTCTACTAAGAAGACTACAAGCAAAACTAAAATGAAAAAGCACATCCCACCGATAAAAATAATTAACAAAGACGAACAATACTACATAAATAAAACAACAAACATATCAAAACCAAGCCAACCAATAAACGAAGAACAGGAATGCTCAGCTACAAACGAAGTTGATATGGAAACAATACCAAACAATGAAGAGAATATTATCAATAACGAATTAACCCAACAGGATGAAAGCTGGAAGGTGGCAAGTTATAACAAGAAACGAAAAATAACAGGAAATTCAGATACAGAAAAGCAGCGATGGCTGCAAGAATTACCATTAAGAAACTCCTTCAGCTCACTTACGGAAGAAATAGACGACCCAACAACCAAAAACACAACTAAATCAACGCAAACTACAAAACCACCACCAATATTTGTCGACGCCCAGATAATAGGCCCGCTTATTGATCGACTAAACGATATAGTTGGGAAGGAAAACTACACAATAAAACAAACAAAATTAGAACAAGTAAAAATTCAAATAAACACCCCAGAAAATTATAGGAAAGTGATAAAAGAATTAAAAGAAAAAACGCTGTGTACCACACATACCAGCTGAAAACGGAAAGGAACTGCGAAATAGTTATAAGAGGACTACATTCAAAAACTACACAAAAAGAATTAAGTGACGAATTAGCAAAAATTGGTCATCAAACAAGAGCAATAAACAATATGACAAGATACGATACGAAGCATTTAACAACACAGTGTCCATACGTAGGGAAAATAAATGAAGTAAAATGTTACAACTGTAATGGAAACCACCCAGCCAGCTATAAAGGATGCGAAATCAGAAAACAATCACAACGTAAACAGTTTCCACCACTTGGCAATAGATCAATCAACAACTACCAACCACAACAAACTATAACGGATAATTAAGCAACATTGAAAGCACAAAATGAACCAAAAGCTATAAACGGAAACACCGATCCCCAAGGAAACCGCAGCTACGCGCAAGTAACCCAAAACATTAGACAAACAACGCCCACAAACAAACAGAATCAAAGCAACAACACCGAAGACGATACAGAAATCAAAGAAATGCTCAGACAATCCATTAAAGGTACAGAGATATTAAGAAAAATGGTAAGTGAGAAAAACACAATACTAAGGCAACAAGTACAACAAACAGTCATGTTACAACTACTCACAAACTTGCTAAGTAAAAAATAAAAATGGACATGCTTAAAATAGCAGCTTGGAACTCTAACGTACTACAACAAAGGGCCCTAGAAACTAAAACATTCCTGTATAATAATAATATCGACATACTACTCGTATCGGAAACACACTTCACTATAAAAAGTTACATAAAAATACCGTACTACATAATATATGATACCAAGCATCCCTCAGGAAAATCACACGGAGGGACCGCAGTAATAATAAGAAACGACATTAAACACCACTAACACAGCCAAGCTAGTAAGGAATATATACAAGCAACCACCGTTACTGTACAAACTAGCAGCAACCATTTACAGTTGTCAGCAGTATATGTACCACCGCGACACAAAATGACATCACAAACGTGGGAAGAGTACTTTCAACACTTAGGTGACAAGTATATCGCAACGGGAGACTACAATGCAAACCACACGCTATGGGGATCAAGAATTACCACACCTCGAGGTAGAACCCTGGAAAAATACATTAACAACAATCTCAATATATTATCCACAGGAAGACATACTGGCCGACAGACCTGAGCAAAATACCTGGCCTACTCGATTTTGCAGTTACAAAGGGACTAAACGCAAATAAACTAAAAATAACACCCAGCCTCATTGCATACAGCCCAATTGCTTACAGAAACAAATTAATACTTTATAGCAATCCAGGGACACTATGCAACAGAACAACCAAATGGCAAATTTTTAAAGAAATAATCGAGAGCAAAACCAGTTGCAGCATCCCATTGGAAACACCCGAACACGTCGAACAGGCAGTAACACCATTGACAGAAACTATCCTAGAAGCATCATGGACAACCACTATACCTGAACCAACCAACAGACAAACAAAAATAATTCCATCAGACATACTTGAAAAAATTAGAGAAAAAAGAAAAGCGAAAGCAAAATGGCAAAAACATAGAACACGAGAAAACAAAAAACACCTAAACAAACTTGCAAAGGAAATAAAAAACAAAATAAAAGTGCACAACAATAATGAATTCACAAAATTCATAGAGTCACTCTCTGCTCACGAGAACTCCAACTACTCCCTATGGAAAGCCACGAAAAAAAAGAAACCAATAAAACTAGTCCCAGCAATCAGGACGGCAGACAACACATGGGCAAGAAGCAACGAAGAGCAAGCTGAAGAATTTTCCAACCACCTTTGAAACACATTTATACCACATAATATCAACAACAGCAACCCCAAATGTCATACGGACGAGGATGCGTTTACCACTAGTACCTCAACTGACAACCACTATACCATACCTAAAACAACAGCACAAGGAATTAGAAACATAATCGAGAAAACAAAAAACAATAAAGCACCACGAATCGACCTAATCAATGGTAAAATCTTGAAAAACCTTTCGCCAAAAGCGATAACACTAATGACAATAATATTCAATGCAATACTAAGAATCCAATACTTTCCTAAACTGTGGAAACTAGCACAGGACATAATGTTACCTAAACCAGGCAAAGAACCACACCAAACTGCATCTTACAGACCAATATCACTACTTCCTGTGTTTTCCAAAATACTAGAGGAAATAATATGCAACCGCATAAAACCAATAATATAGAAGGAAAAATTAATACCAGATCACCAATTTCGATTCAGAAACATACACTCCACTATAGAGCAAATGCACAGGCTCATTAAAGAAATAATACTAGCATTAGAAAACAAACAATACTGTACAGCCCTCTCTATGGACATAGATAAAGCATTTGACAAAATAAACCACGAAAGCCTACTACAAACAATCAGGAAACAATTTCCGGAGCAAATATACCAATTAATAAAATCTTACTTAAGCAGCAGAACCTTCGTAATAAAAATCAAGGACACATACTCTGAAGTTAAAGACATCAAGGCAGGGGTTCCGCGAGGAAGCGTCTTAGGATCAATACTATACACAAAACATACCAACAACTACCAATAGCAAAATACTGACACTCACGGACGACACAGCTGTACTAGTCAGGCACACTAACCCAGAAACAGCAGTCAAATTACTACAAGAACATATCACAAAAATAGAAAAGTGGCTGCAAGATAAACAAATAAAAGCAAACCCCGATAAATGCAACCATATTACACTCACACTGCGAAGACAGACACCATCAAACATCCTACCGAACGGCACGCACATACCGCAAACAAGGCAAGTCAAATACCTAGGACTAGACCACCTAGAAACACAACTCACATAGAAACAGCATACTAAATCAATAATAGACAAAATACAGACAACTAGGAGACAAATGCATTGGCTAACAAGTCGAAAATCCAAATTAAGCATAGAAAATAAATTAAAAATATACAAAACGATCATAAAACCTATCTGGACGTACGGAATACCACTATGGGGGGCAGCGGCAATGAGCCATATAAACAAAATAGAGACAGTACAAGCTAAAATTCTTAGAACAATAGTAAACGCCCCATGGTACGTTAGAAGCGAAGGCATACGGAAGGACCTGGGAATACCAATGGTCAAAGAGAAAATTAGCAGACACGCAGAAAAATACAAAGAAAGAATAGGAACACAGCCAAACTGGCTAGCTGCGGAAACGATCAACACCTCAAACATGGATAGAAGGCTGAAAGGGAAATACCCAGCAGACCTCACAAAGGACACAACCAAACAAACACGAAGATGGTATCCCACTGGGGGTAGCTACCCACATAATAATCTAATAGCTAAAAAATTCTACCAAATGTCCAAACTGGACAAATTGTGAATCTAATCTATAAAATAAAAAAAACCTGTGATCTGAGTTTAGATCTCAGTTTAGAGTGATACATCTCCTAAAAGGATTAAGAGATTTTTTAACAAATTCCCAAAATAACAGTGAATTTTAAAACAAAGATAATGGAAATACATAAACATCTTGTTAATAACGACGTGGGTATACTGATAGGAACTAATATCTGCAGAATATATGAATGTCTTAAACATAAGGTAATGCTAAAAAACGTTCTCTTTGTCCAACGACCTCTTGATTCCTATACAACCTCTCCTGGTTATCTTGCGCACGCGTAACATTCACGTACCGTTACATGCATTGCCATTCCATACTTTTCGTATCCTTTTTATACTGTTACTTGAATATAGAATTGTATGAAAAATACAAGAGCACAAAGATATAGAAAATATAAAAATATAAAAATAAAAGATTACAAAACTGTCAAAATTACAGAAAATCAGATTAAACATTAGTACCTATATTCTGCATTCTTTTTGTATTACATATACATTTTTTACATTATAAATGTCGGGTTTACATTAGAATTAGGGTTAGGGGCGTGAAACGAATCTTCATTTGGATTACACATTGTCGTTGTGCAATAGGGAAGACATTGACTAGTGCAACTGCGATTATTATAGAATCGGACAAGTAACCGTGGTAATTAGATACTCGAGAAACTAATGACAATGATCCTAAGTGCAATAACGAATCCGCGGTCAACGGGATAGTAGATGTACGGGCTCACAAAATCTAAGTCGGACTCCTTGTTAATAAAACGCGTAATATTCACTGGTCGTATGGGGTTACTCTTTTCGTCGATGAGATCGCAAGAAAGAATGAATTTCCGTCCCGATGATGCCACAGAGAAAAACTATGATGGGGTGTGTCTAAGGACACGAGATCATCGGATTCGTCGAGGATAGCCTTCGTTCAGAAAGTAAGGGAAATTGACGTTGCTGCTAATTGGTCAATTTCCATATTGGTGGTTAGAAAAAGATGCTAGCCGCCCTCGAGGGAATGTTGCTAGTTGGAGACGCCGTTCGTTGAAAAATAGGTCTCTCCTATCTTCCCGTAGCTGGGACAAAGACTGTTTGTTTGAAGGACTTTAGTTAACTAAATCCTAAGATTTATAGCGGCTCCTCAGGCTAGCTGAACATGTACTGCGGAGACGCATCGACATCTGGCAATCATCTTACTCGAAGAATAGGGTCTGCGTGTGGCGAGCCAGGGGACAGAAACCGTTGGAATGTTTACTGTCGCGTGCCGCCACAAATATTTCTTTTAAGGAGAGCTATAGAATTACTCCATACCTTTGTTAGACAAAGCGTTCATCCCGTGATCGCAGCTACGTTCGGCGACTGGCTGTCGCCTCGAGCCCAAGCTCATTATTACAAATCTCGAACAAATACAATCGGAATAAAAGACGACAATTGTTTAATTATGCCTATGATAGAATCTAGATTACGGTGTTAAGGGATTTTCCTGAAGCTCCAAAGGGAATGCACCGATGTTCTTTTATCTCCGACATATATATGAACCAAAATAGAACATATAAGATATATTTTATATAACATGTTTCATGCCCCACTCTTTTCTTAATCATCCCATTTTATGTCAGACATTTTCCTTTCACAATTTCCTCAGACTTTTCTTCTGAACCTCTACCAAGTTGCATATCACTTTTTACTTTCCTCTTGTTCTCCCTCCCCCCCTCGTACTTCTTAACCTCGTTCTTGTCTAACACTTTTACCGACACGCGCATTTCCTTTTGTTGTAAGCTTCCTCTAAGAACGGATATTTCGAAAACGCTCGTTTATTATTTGTAACATTTTCCTCTCAAGCAAACGGCGATTCGAAAATCGTTTCCCATACAGACTCTGATTCAGTGAATGTAGCTTGTATGTTAATGGCTCTATCTATAACACAATGTTTACATGATACTCAAACAACGTAAAAAATTACATGCTACAACAAAAAATAAGCTGCCATTCGAAACCCCGGTTATATTGGGCATATGTTTATATAAACCATTCTCCTCGTTTTATTGTGGTGAATCGGCTTACGTACTTCCCATATCATCTGAATCACTTTATATGTCTATATAGGATGATTTTTAATATATACATCAACGTCAATGATTTCAATATATACGTAAAAGATTTTGATACAGTTTTTTGATACAGATATACATAAAGTCAATGATTTAAATATATTGTAGTATCGTAGACTATTATAATTAGTTTATTAATAATAAATGGATTAAACAGATGTTAATTAACACACACACACACACACGCTCACGCACACGCTCTCCGTTTCTCTATCGCTGTCGTGGAGATATTGTTCTTGCTGTTGAGAAAGCTAAAGACTGCCCGCAGTGCCGAGATAAAATGGGACGACCGTACGCTGCTGAAGCTTCAATCTACGCATACAGCTGCCTTTAAGACTTTTCAAGATGGAGGCAATCCTCCCGACCTCCTCCATCTCTCTGGTAATTTCAGTTCCAATGTCGGCGGTCGTCATATCGATCGTACCAAGTTTGATTTGCGCCATCGACTCCAGCGATCCCGAGCCGGTAGTAGTGACGGTGAATGCGGCATTAGTATTGGTATTGGTATTGATATTGCTGTTGATGCCGACGCCCCTCTTCCTTTTTCCAGGAACTTCCACCATCTGTCCGATACCGCCGCCACCGCTCGTCGTCGCAATATCGTAGTAACCATCAGTGCAAGTAGCAACTTGTGCAAGAGAATAAATATGAACCTAGCGCGGAACGTGATGCGAAGAGTAGCGGTGAGTCGAACGAAGCTCACGGTGCTAATTATTAAAGTTAAAGTAGTGTCGACTATAAAAGGATGAAGAACACGCACTCAGCTTATTTATTATTCATATTAACTCTTCCGAATTTTTCTGTCCCGTGGCTCGCCACACGCAGACCCTATTCTTCAAGCAAGATGATTGCCAGATGTCGATGCGTCTCCGTCTCTTGTCCTTTCTTTGCAATGCTATATCTTAGATATAAAGATATCTTAGATATATATAGTCCTCAAATGTTCCATATCTTTTCATTTACTTATACTCTGATCTTATTCTTCTGGTCTGAAAGTATAACTGTTACAACTTTTAATGGTGTTTTGTTTTTATCTTTTGAATATATCCCGCTTCATTTATCACTTTTAATTTATCGTCATCCCTTTGAGTTCATCTATCTTATCTTGTACTTCCAAGTTTTCTTCTTCTTCTATCCATCTTGTTTCCTTATCTCTTGTTATTTTTCTCTAGCTTAACATCTTGTATTAGGTGTAACTAAATATATTATTTGCCTTTCTTATCTTCTTTAATTTGTCTTTCATATTTCTCATTTCCCTAAACATATCTATCTTTTTCAGGATTTCAAATTTCATGCCTTATTCCCTGTGTTCACAACTATATTTCCTTTGTTTATACTTGTTGTTATCTATTCTTTGTCTTTTGTTGCCATTTTGCTGTTTATGATGTGTTTTTCTAATTTTCCTCTTGTGTTTCTTTCCTCTGCCATTTTAGTTGTAACTGTCTACTTTCTTGAGCTTTCTTTGTTCCGTTGTAGTTTCCTATTATCTGTTTTATCTTTTTCTGTTTTTTTATTTATTTCACTGTCAGAATTTCTTGTTTCTTACTGTTCGGGAAGTGATACATTTACACTGTACATGAGAGTGTGTGTGTAAGGGTCAGAGGGCGTCAAGGCCTTAGTGGAGACAAAAGACTGTTGCCAGATGTTAGAAGAATCCAGGATAGTCGGTTGGCGACAAGCGTGCGTGCAAGACGTTCTTCAGAGTGTAATATAGATGTATAGCTGTTGTGTGTGAAATATAGTCAATTATTTGTATTTCCAAATCCTCGAATTTCCTTAACACATATATGTGAGTATGAGTGTGTGTGCAAGTATGTGCGTGCGCAGCGTCTCGTAGAACAAAAGAACGGAGAAAATGATTGTGAGACAAAAAGAGTGCTGAGACACGTTTAGTGTGTA